>NC_056593.1:22214523-22237253 GCF_018340385.1 Cyprinus carpio | reverse complement strand
GGTTTTTTCAGCACTTCTTGGCTTTCTTTCTGTTCATTTGCTTAGTTGCACTAACAGAGTGTTAGTGTTCACAGAAGCTCTAAACTCAGCGTCTTACGCTTAGAAGCTCAAACATGTGTTCATGATCATAAAACTAGTGACTCACTGAAATCTGTTTTCTGCATTGCTAAAACATTTAATTTTAAGATGTTATAAACATCTTTAATGAGGGCAAGCTTTAGTCTTAACTTTGCACAAACTATCATTCTCTCACAGAGAAAGAAGGTTTTCAGCACTTCTGGCTTTTCATTCTGTTCATTTGTTTAGTTGCACTAACAGAGTGTTAGTGTTCACAGAAGGTCTAAACTCAGCGTCTTACGCTTAGAAGCTCAAACATGTGTTCATGATCATAAAGCTAGTGACTCACTGAAATCTGTTTTCTGCATTGCTAAAACATTTAATTTAACATGATAGAAACATCTTTAATGTGGGCAAGCTTTAGTCTTAACTTTGCACAAACTATCATTCTCTAACAGAGAAAGAATGTTTTCAGCACTTATGGTTTTTGTTTCTGTTCATTTGCTTATTTGCACTAACAGAGTGTTAGTGTTCACAGAAGCTCTAAACTCAGCGTCTTACGCTTAGAAGCTCAAACATGTGTTCATGATCAAAAAATTAGTGACTCACTGAAATCTGTTTTCTGCATTGCTAAAACATTTAATTTAAGATGTTAGAAACATCTTTAATGTGGGCAAGCTTCATTCTTAACATTGCACAAACTATCATTCTCTAACAGAGAGAGAAGGTTTTCAGCACTTGTTGGCTTTCTTTCTGTTCATTTGCTTAGTTGCACTAACAGAGTGTTAGTGTTCACAGAAGGTCTGAACTCAGCGTCTTACGCTTAGAAGCTCAAACATGTGTTCATGATCATAAAACTAGTGACTCACTGAAGTCTGTTTTCTGCATTGCTAAATCATTTAATTTAAGATGTTAGAAACATCTTTAATGAGGGCAAGCTTTATTCTTAACTTTGCACAATCTATCATTCTCTAACAGAGAAAGAAGGTTTTCAGCACTTCTGGGCATTCTTTCTGTTCAGTTGCTTAGTTGCACTAACAGAGTGTTAGTGTTCACAGAAGCTCTAAACTCAGCGTCTTACGCTTAGAAGCTCAAACATGTGTTCATGATCATAAAACTAGTGACTCACTGAAATCTGTTTTCTGCATTGCTAAAACATTTCATTTAACATGTTAGAAACATCTTTAATGAGGGCAAGCTTTATTCTTAACTTTGCACAAACTATCATTCTCTAACAGAGAGAGAAGGTTTTCAGCAATTCTTGGCTTTCTTTCTGTTCATTTGCTTAGTTGCACTAACAGATTGTTAGTGTTCACAGAAGCTCTAAACTCAGCGTCTTTACGCTTAGAAGCTCAAACATGTGTTCATGATCATAAAACTAGTGACTCACTGAAATCTGTTTTCTGCATTGCTAAAACATTTAATTTAAGATGTTAGGAACATCTTTAATGTGGGCAAGCTTTAGTCTTAACTTTGCACAAACTATCATTTTCTTACAGAGAAAGAAGGTTTTCAGCACTTCTTGGCTTTCTTTCTGTTCATTTGCTTAGTTGCACTAACAGAGTGTTAGTGTTCACAGAAGCTCTAAACTCAGCGTCTTACGCTTAGAAGCTCAAACATGTGTTCATGATCATAAAACTAGTGACTCACTGAAATCTGTTTTCTGCATTGCTAAAACATTTTTATTAACATGTTAGAAACATCTTTAATGAGGGCAAGCTTTAGTCTTAACTTTGCACAAACTATCATTCTGTAACAGCGAAAGAAGGTTTTCAGCACTTCTGGGCTTTGTTTCTGTTCATTTGCTTAGTTGCACTAACAGAGTGTTAGTGTTCACAGAAGCTCTAAACTCAGCGTCTTACGCTTAGAAGCTCAAACATGTGTTCATGATCATAAAACTAGTGACTCACTGAAATCTGTTTTCTGCATTGCTAAAACATTTAATTTAAGATGTTAGAAACATCTTTAATGAGGGCAAGCTTTAGTCTTAACTTTGCACAAACTATTGTTCTCTAACAGAGAAAGAAGGTTTTCAGCACTTCTGGGCTTTCTTTCTGTTCATTTGCTTAGTTGCACTAACAGAATGTTAGTGTTCACAGAAGGTCTAAACTCAGCGTCTTACGCTTAGAAGCTCAAACATGTGTTCATGATCATAAAACTAGTGACTCACTGAAATCTGTTTTCTGCATTGCTAAAACATTTAATTTAACATGATAGAAACATCTTTAATGTGGGCAAGCTTCAGTCTTAACATTGCACAAACTATCATTCTCTAACAGAGAGAGAAGGTTTTTCAGCACTTCTTGGCTTTCTTTCTGTTCATTTGCTTAGTTGCACTAACAGAGTGTTAGTGTTCACAGAAGCTCGAAACTCAGCGTCTTACGCTTAGAAGCTCACACATGTGTTCATGATCATAAAACTAGTGACTCACTGAAATCTGTTTTCTGCATTGCTAAAACATTTCTATTAACATGTTAGAAACATCTTTAATGAGGGCAAGCTTTAGTCTTAACTTTGCACAAACTATCATTCTCTAACAGAGAAAGAAGGTTTTCAGCACTTTTGGGCTTTCTTTCTGTTCATTTGCTTAGTTGCACTAACAGAGTGTTAGTGTTCACAGAAGCTCTAAACTCAGCGTCTAATGCTTAGAAGCTCAAACATGTGTTCATGATCATAAAACTAGTGACTCACTGAAATCTGTTTTCTGCATTGCTAAATCATTTAATTTAACATGTTAGAATCATCTTTAATGAGGGCAAGCTTTAGTCTTAACTTTGCACAAACTATCATTCTCTAACAGAGAAAGAAGGTTTTTAGCACTTCTGTGCTTTCTTTCTGTTCATTTGCTTAGTTGCACTAACAGAGTGTTAGTGTTCACAGAAGCTCTAAACTCAGCGTCTTACGCTTAGAAGCTCAAACATGTGTTCATGATCATAAAACTAGTGACTCACTGAAATCTGTTTTCTGCATTGCTAAAACATTTAATTTAACATGATATAAACATCTTTACTGTGGGCAAGCTTTAGTCTTAACTTTGCACAAACTATCATTCTCTAACAGAGAAAGAAGGTTTTCAGCACTTCTGTTCTTTCTTTCTGTTCATTTGCTTAGTTGCACTAACAGAGTGTTAGTGTTCACAGAAGGTCTAAACTCAGCGTCTTACGCTTAGAAGCTCAAACATGTGTTCATGATCATAAAACTAGTGACTCACTGAAATCTGTTTTCTGCATTGCTAAAACATTTAATTTAACGTGTTAGAAACATATTTAATGTGGGCAAGCTTTAGTCTTAACTTTGCACAAACTATCATTCTCTAACAGAGAAAGAAGGTTTTCAGCACTTCTTGGCTTTCTTTCTGTTCAGTTGCTTCTTTGCACTAACAGAGTGTTAGTGTTCACAGAAGGTCTAAACTCAGCGTCTTACGCTTAGAAGCTCAAACGTGTTCATGATCATAAAGCTAGTGACTCACTGAAATCTGTTTTCTGCATTGCTAAAACATTTAATTTAACATGATTTAATTTTCTTTAATGTGGGCAAGCGTTAGTCTTAACTTTTGCACAAACTATCATTCTCTAACAGAGAGAGAAGGTTTTCAGCACTTCTTGGCTTTCTTTCTGTTCATTTGCTTAGTTGCACTAACAGAGTGTTAGTGTTCACAGAAGCTCTAAACTCAGCGTCTTACGCTTAGAAGCTCAAACATGTGTTCATGATCATAAAGCTAGTGACTCACTGAAATCTGTTTTCTGAATTGCTAAAACATTTTTATTAACATTTTAGAAACATCTTTAATGAGGGCAAGCTTTAGTCTTAACTTTGCACAAACTATCATTCTCTAACAGAGAGAGAAGGTTTTCAGCAATTCTTGGCTTTCTTTCTGTTCATTTGCTTAGTTGCACTAACAGATTGTTAGTGTTCACAGGAGGTCTGAACTCAGCGTCTTACGCTTAGAAGCTCAAACATGTGTTCATGATCATAAAACTAGTGACTCACTGAAATCTGTTTTCTGCATTGCTAAAACATTTAATTTAACATGATTAGAAACATCTTTAATGAGGGCAAGCTTTAGTCTTAACTTTGCACAAACTATCATTCTCTAACAGAGAAAGAAGGTTTTCAGCACTTCTGGGCTTTCTTTCTGTTCATTTGCTTAGTTCCACTAACAGAGTGTTAGTGTTCACAGAAGCTCTAAACTCAGCGTCTTACGCTTAGAAGCTCAAACATGTGTTCATGATCATAAAGCTAGTGACTCACTGAAATCTGTTTTCTGCATTGCTAAAACATTTAATTTAACATGATAGAAACATCTTTAATGAGGGAAAGCTTCATTCTTAACATTGCACAAACTATCATTCTCTAACAGAGAAAGAAGGTTTTCAGCACTTGTTGGCTTTCTTTCTGTTCATTTGCTTAGTTGCACTAACAGAGTGTTAGTGTTCACAGAAGCTCTAAACTCAGCGTCTTACGCTTAGAAGCTCACACATGTGTTCATGATCATAAAACTAGTGAGTCACTGAAATCTGTTTTCTGCATTGCTAAAACATTTAATTTAACATGATAGAAACATCTTTAATGAGGGCAGGCTTCAGTCTTAACTTTGCATAATCTATCATTCTCTAACAGAGAGAGAAGGTTTTCAGCACTTCTTGGCTTTCTTTCTGTTCATTTGCTTAGTTGCACTAACAGAGTGTTAGTGTTCACAGAAGCTCTAAACTCAGCGTCTTACGCTTAGAAGCTCAAACATGTGTTCATGATCATAAAACTAGTGACTCACTGAAATCTGTTTTCTGAATTGCTAAAACATTTAATTTAAGATGATATAAACATCCTTTAATGAGGGCAAGCTTTAGTCTTAACTTTGCACAAACTATTGTTCTCTAACAGCGAAAGAAGGTTTTCAGCACTTCTTGGCTTTCTTTCTGTTCATTTGCTTAGTTGCACTAACAGAATGTTAGTGTTCACAGAAGGTCTAAACTCAGCGTCTTACGCTTAGAAGCTCAAACATGTGTTCATGATCATAAAACTAGTGACTCACTGAAATCTGTTTTCTGCATTGCTAAAACATTTAATTTAACATGTTAGAAACATCTTTAATGTGGGCAAGCTTTAGTCTTAACTTTGCACAAACTATCATTCTCTAACAGAGAAAGAAGGGTTTTCAGCACTTGCTTGCTTTCTTTCTGTTCATTTGCTTAGTTGCACTAACAGAGTGTTAGTGTTCACAGAAGCTCTAAACTCAGCGTCTTACGCTTAGAAGCTCAAACATGTGTTCATGATCATAAAACTAGTGACTCACTGAAATCTGTTTTCTGCATTGCTAAAACATTTTCATTTAACGTGTTAGAAACATATTTAATGTGGGCAAGCTTTAGTGTTAACTTTGCACAAACTATCATTCTTTAACAGAGAAAGGAGGTTTTCAGCACTTCTGGGCTTTCTTTCTGTTCATTTGCTTAGTTGCACTAACAGAGTGTTAGTGTTCACAGAAGGTCTAAACTCAGCGTCTTAGGCTTAGAAGCTCAAACATGTGTTCATGATCATAAAATTAGTGACTCACTGAAATCTGTTTTCTGCATTGCTAAATCATTTAATTTAACATGTTAGAAACATCTTTAATGAGGGCAAGCTTTAGTCTTAACTTTGCACAAACTATTGTTCTCTAACAGCGAAAGAAGGTTTTCAGCACTTCTGGGCTTTCTTTCTGTTCATTTGCTTAGTTGCACTAACAGAGTGTTAGTGTTCACAGAAGGTCTAAACTCAGCGTCTTACGCTTAGAAGCTCAAACATGTGTTCATGATCATAAAACTAGTGACTCACTGAAATCTGTTTTCTGCATTGCTAAATCATTTAATTTAACATGTTAGAAACATCTTTAATGTGGGCAAGCTTTAGTCTTAACTTTGCACAAACTATCATTCTCTAACAGAGAAAGAAGGTTTTCAGCACTTCTTGGCTTTCTTTCTGTTCATTTGCTTAGTTGCACTAACAGAGTGTTAGTGTTCACAGAAGCTCTAAACTCAGCGTCTTACGCTTAGAAGCTCAAACATGTGTTCATGATCATAAAACTAGTGACTAACTGAAATCTGTTTTCTGCATTGCTAAAACATTTAATTTAACATGATAGAAACATCTTTAATGTGGGCAAGCTTTAGTCTTAACTTTGCACAAACTATCATTCTCTAACAGAGAAAGAAGGTTTTTAGCACTTCTGGGCTTTCTTTCTGTTCAGTTGCTTCGTTGCACTAACAGAGTGTTAGTGTTCACAGAAGGTCTAAACTCAGCGTCTTACGCTTAGAAGCTCAAACATGTGTTCATGATCATAAAGCTAGTGACTCACTGAAATCTGTTTTCTGCATTGCTAAAACATTTAATTTAACATGTTAGAAACATCTTTAATGAGGAAAAGCTTTAGTCTTAACTTTGCACAAACTATCATTCTCTAACAGAGAAAGAAGGTTTTCAGCACTTCTGGGTCTTTCTTTCTGTTCATTTGCTTAGTTGCACTAACAGAGTGTTAGTGTTCACAGAAGGTCTAAACTCAGCGTCTTACGCTTAGAAGCTCAAACATGTGTTCATGATCATAAAACTAGTGACTCACTGAAATCTGTTTTCTGCATTGCTAAAACATTTCATTTAACATGTTAGAATCATCTTTAATGAGGGCAAGCTTTAGTCTTAACATTGCACAAACTATCATTCTCTAACAGAGAAAGAAGGTTTTCAGCACTTATTGGCTTTCTTTCTGTTCATTTGCTTAGTTGCACTAACAGAGTGTTAGTGTTCACAGAAGCTCTAAACTCAGCGTCTTACGCTTAGAAGCTCAAACATGTGTTCATGATCATAAAACTAGTGACTCACTGAAATCTGTTTTCTGCATTGCTAAAACATTTAATTTAACATGATAGAAACATCTTTAATGTGGGCAAGCTTCAGTTTTAACTTTGTACAAACTATCATTCTCTAACAGAGAAAGAAGGTTTTCAGCACTTTTGGCCTTTCTTTCTGTTCATTTGCTTATTTGCACTAACAGAGTGTTAGTGTTCACAGAAGGTCTAAACTCAGCGTCTTACGCTTAGAAGCTCAAACATGTGTTCATGATCATAAAACTAGTGACTCACTGAAATCTGTTTTCTGCATTGCTAAAACATTTCTATTAACATGTTAGAAACATCTTTAATGAGGGCAAGCTTTATTCTTAACTTTGCACAAACTATCATTCTCTAACAGAGAGAGAAGTTTTTTCAGCACTTTTGGGCTTTCTTTCTGTTCATTTGCTTAGTTGCACTAACAGAGTGTTAGTGTTCACAGAAGGTCTAAACTAACCGCGTCTTACGCTTAGAAGCTCAAACATGTGTTCATGATCATAAAACTAGTGACTCACTGAAATCTGTTTTCTGCATTGCTAAATCATTTAATTTAACATGTTAGAAACATCTTTAATGAGGAAAAGCTTTAGTCTTAACTTTGCACAAACTATTGTTCTCTAACAGAGAAAGAAGGTTTTCAGCACTTCTTGGCTTTCTTTCTGTTCATTTGCTTAGTTGCACTAACAGAGTGTTAGTGTTCACAGAAGCTCTAAACTCAGCGTCTTACGCTTAGAAGCTCAAACATGTGTTCATGATCATAAAACTAGTGACTCACTGAAATCTGTTTTCTGCATTGCTAAATCATTTAATTTAACATGTTAGAAACATCTTTAATGAGGGCAAGCTTTAGTCTTAACTTTGCACAAACTATCATTCTCTAACAGAGAAATAAGGTTTTCAGCACTTCTTGGCTTTCTTTCTGTTCATTTGCTTAGTTGCACTAAGAGAGTGTTTCTGTGTGGAAAGAAGGTCTAAACTCAGCGTCTTACGCTTAGAAGCTCAAACATGTGTTCATGATCATAAAACTAGTGACTCACTGAAATCTGTTTTCTGCATTGCTAAAACATTTAATTTAACATGATAGAAACATCTTTAATGTGGGCAAGCTTTCTTCTTAACTTTGCACAAACTATCATTCTCTAACAGAGAAGAAGGTTTTCAGCACTTCTTGGCTTTCTTTTCTTTTGTTCACTTTGCTTAGTTGCACTAACAGAGTGTTAGTGTTCACAGAAGGTCTAAACTCAGCGTTTTATGCTTAGAAGCTCAAACATGTGGTCATGATCAGGTTTTAACTTGTTGGCTTTCTTTCTGTTCACTGCAAACACTGTAGTTTGTGTTCATAGAAGCTCTAAACTCAGCATTTTACGCTTAGAAGCTCAAACATGTGTTCATGATCATAAAACTAGTGACTCACTGAAATCTGTTTTCTGCATTGCTAAAACATTTAATTTAACATGTTAGGAACATCTTTAATGAGGGCAAGCTTTAGTCTTAACTTTGCACAAACTATCATTCTCTAACAGAGAAAGAAAGGTTTTCAGCACTACTGGGCTTTCTTTCTGTTCATTTGCTTAGTTGCACTAACAGAGTGTTAGTGTTCACAGAAGCTCTAAACTCAGCGTCTTACGCTTAGAAGCTCAAACATGTGTTCATGATCATAAAACTAGTGACTCACTGAAATCTGTTTTCTGAATTGCTAAAACATTTAATTTAACATGATAGAAACATCTTTAATGAGGGCAAGCTTTAGTCTTAACTTTGCACAAACTATTGTTCTCTAACAGAGAAAGAAGGTTTTCAGCACTTCTGTTCTTTCTTTCTGTTCATTTGCTTAGTTGCACTAACAGAGTGTTAGTGTTCACAGAAGCTCTAAACTAAGCGTTTTATGCTTAGAAGCTCAAACATGTGTTCATGATCATAAAACTAGTGACTCACTGAAATCTGTTTTCTGCACTTGCTAAAACATTTAATTTAACATGATATAAACATCTTTAATGTGGGCAAGCTTTAGTCTTAACTTTGCACAAACTATCATTCTCTAACAGAGAAAGAAGGTTTTCAGCACTTCTTGGCTTTCTTTCTGTTCATTTGCTTAGTTGCACTAACAGAGTGTTAGTGTTCACAGAAGCTCTAAACTCAGCGTCTTACGCTTAGAAGCTCAAACATGTGTTCATGATCATAAAACTAGTGACTCACTGAAATCTGTTTTCTGCATTGCTAAATCATTTAATTTAACATGTTAGAAACATCTTTAATGAGGGCAAGCTTTAGTCTTAACATTGCACAAACTATTGTTCTCTAACAGAGAAAGAAGGTTTTTAGCACTTCTGTTCTTTCTTTCTGTTCATTTGCTTAGTTGCACTAACAGAGTGTTAGTGTTCACAGAAGGTCTAAACTCAGCGTCTTACGCTTAGAAGCTCAAACATGTGTTTATGATCATAAAGCTAGTGACTCACTGAAATCTGTTTTCTGCATTGCTAAAACATTTAATTTAACATGATAGAAACATCTTTAATGAGGGCAAGCTTTAGTCTTAACTTTGCACAAACTATCATTCTCTAACAGAGAAAGAAGGTTTTTAGCACTTCTTGGCTTCCTTTCTGTTCAGTTGCTTAGTTGCAGTAACAGAGTGTTAGTGTTCACAGAAGCTCTAAACTCAGCGTCTTACGCTTAGAAGCTCAAACATGTGTTCATGATCATAAAACTAGTGACTCACTGAAATCTGTTTTCTGCATTGCTAAAACATTTAATTTTAATGTGTTAGAAACATCTTTAATGTGGGCAAGCTTCAGTCTTACTTTGCACAAACTATCATTCTCTAACAGAGAAGGTTTTCAGCAATTCTTGGCTTTCTTTCTGTTCATTTGCTTAGTTGCACTAACAGATTGTTAGTGTTCACAGAAGCTCTAAACTCAGCGACTTACGCTTAGAAGCTCAAACATGTGTTCATGATCATAAAACTAGTGACTCACTGAAATCTGTTTTCTTGCATTGCTAAATCATTTAATTTAACATGTTAGAAACATCTTTAATGAGGGCAAGCTTTAGTCTTAACTTTGCACAAACTATCATTCTCTAACAGAGAAAGAAGGTTTTCAGCACTTCTGGCTTTCTTTCTGTTCATTTGCTTAGTTGCACTAACAGAGTGTTAGTGTTCACAGAAGCTCTAAACTCAGCGTCTTACGCTTAGAAGCTCAAACATGTGTTCATGATCATAAAACTAGTGACTCACTGAAATCTGTTTTCTGCATTGCTAAAACATTTCATTTAACATGATAGAAACATCTTTAATGAGGGCAAGCTTTAGTCTTAACTTTGCACAAACTATCATTCTGTAACAGCGAAAGAAGGTTTTCAGCACTTCTGGGCTTTCTTTCTGTTCAGTTGCTTAGTTGCACTAACAGAGTGTTAGTGTTCACAGAAGCTCTAAACTCAGCGTCTTACGCTTAGAAGCTCAAACATGTGTTCATGATCATAAAACTAGTGACTCACTGAAATCTGTTTTCTGCATTGCTAAAACATTTAATTTAAGATGTTAGAAACATCTTTAATGTGGGCAGGCTTCAGTCTTAAACTTTGCACAAACTATCATTCTCTAACAGAGAAAGAAGGTTTTCAGCACTTCTTGGCTTTCTTTCTGTTCATTTGCTTAGTTGCACTAACAGAGTGTTAGTGTTCACAGAAGCTCTAAACTCAGCGTCTTAAGCTTAGAAGCTCAAACATGTGTTCATGATCATAAAATTAGTGACTCACTGAAATCTGTTTTCTGCATTGCTAAAACATTTAATTTAACATGTTAGAAACATCTTTAATGAGGGCAAGCTTTATTCTTAACTTTGCACAAACTATTAATTCTCTAACAGAGAAAGAAGGTTTTCAGCACTTCTGGGCTTTCTTTCTGTTCATTTGCTTAGTTCCACTAACAGAGTGTTAGTGTTCACAGAAGGTCTAAACTCAGCGTCTTACGCTTAGAAGCTCAAACATGTGTTCATGATCATAAAACTAGTGACTCACTGAAATCTGTTTTCTGCATTGCTAAAGCATTTCTTTTAACATGTTAGAAACATCTTTAATAAGGGCAAGCTTTAGTCTTAACTTTGCACAAACTATCATTCTCTAACAGAGAAGGTTTTCAGCAATTCTTGGCTTTCTTTCTGTTCATTTGCTTAGTTGCACTAACAGATTGTTAGTGTTCACAGAAGGTCTAAACTCAGCGTCTTACGCTTAGAAGCTCAAAACATGTGTTCATGATCATAAAACTAGTGACTCACTGAAATCTGTTTTCTGCATTGCTAAAACATTTAATTTAACATGATAGAAACATCTTTAATGTGGGCAAGCTTTAAGTCTTAACTTTGCACAAACTATCATTCTCTAACAGAGAAAGAAGGTTTTCAGCACTTCTTGGCTTTCTTTCTGTTCATTTGCTTAGTTGCACTAACATAGTGTTAGTGTTCACAGAAGGTCTAAACTCAGCGTCTTACGCTTAGAAGCTCAAACATGTGTTCATGATCATAAAACTAGTGACTCACTGAAATCTGTTTTCTGCATTGCTAAAACATTTAATTTAACATGTTAGAAACATCTTTAATGAGGGCAAGCTTTAGTCTTAACTTTGCACAAACTATCATTCTCTAACAGAGAAAGAAGGTTTTCAGCACTTCTTGGCTTTCTTTCTGTTCATTTGCTTAGTTGCACTAACAGAGTGTTAGTGTTCACAGAAGCTCTAAACTCAGCGTCTTACGCTTAGATGCTCAAACATGTGTTCATGATCATAAAACTAGTGACTCACTGAAATCTGTTTTCTGCATTGCTAAATCATTTAATTTAACATGTTAGAATCATCTTTAATGAGGGCAAGCTTTAGTCTTAACTTTGCACAAACTATTGTTCTCTAACAGCGAAAGAAGGTTTTCAGCACTTCTGGGCTTTCTTTCTGTTCAGTTGCTTAGTTGCACTAACAGAATGTTAGTGTTCACAGAAGGTCTAAACTCAGCGTCTTACGCTTAGAAGCTCAAACATGTGTTCATGATCATAAAGCTAGTGACTCACTGAAATCTGTTTTCTGCATTGCTAAAACATTTAATTTAACATGATAGAAACATCTTTAATGTGGGCAAGCTTCAGTTATAACTTTGTTCAATCTATCATTCTCTAACAGAGAAAGAAGGTTTTCAGCACTTCTGGGCTTTCTTTCTGTTCATTTGCTTAGTTGCACTAACAGAATGTTAGTGTTCACAGAAGGTCTAAACTCAGCGTCTTACGCTTAGAAGCTAAAACATGTGTTCATGATCATAAAACTAGTGACTCACTGAAATCTGTTTTCTGCATTGCTAAAACATTTAATTTAACATGATAGAAACATCTTTAATGAGGGCAGGCTTCAGTCTTAACTTTGCACAAACTATCATTCTCTAACAGAGAGAGAAGGTTTTCAGCACTTTCTTGCTTTCTTTCTGTTCATTTGCTTAGTTGCACTAACAGAGTGTTAGTGTTCACAGAAGCTCTAAACTCAGCGTCTTACGCTTAGAAGCTCAAACATGTGTTCATGATCATAAAACTAGTGACTCACTGAAATCTGTTTTCTGCATTGCTAAATCATTTAATTTAACATGTTAGAAACATCTTTAATGAGGGCAAGCTTTAGTCTTAACTTTGCACAAACTATTGTTCTCTAACAGCGAAAGAAGGTTTTCAGCACTTCTGGGCTTTCTTTCTGTTCATTTGCTTAGTTTCACTAAAAGAGTGTTAGTGTTCACAGAAGGTCTAAACTCAGCGTCTTACGCTTAGAAGCTCAAACATGTGTTCATGATCATAAAAGTAGTGACTCACTGAAATCTGTTTTCTGCATTGCTAAAACATTTAATTTAAGATGTTAGAAACATCTTTAATGAGGGCAGGCTTTAGTCTTAACTTTGCACAAACTATCATTCTCTAACAGAGAAAGAAGGTTTTTTAGCACTTCTGTCTTTCTTTCTGTTCATTTGCTTAGTTGCACTAACAGAGTGTTAGTGTTTACAGAAGCTCTAAACTCAGCGTCTTACGCTTAGAAGCTCAAACATGTGTTCATGATCATAAAACTAGTGACTCACTGAAATCTGTTTTCTGCATTGCTAAATCATTTAATTTAACATGATATAAACATCTTTAATGTGGGCAAGCTTCAGTCTTAACATTGCAAAAACTATCATTCTCTAACAGATAAAGAAGGTTTTCAGCACTTTTTGGCTTTCTTTCTGTTCATTTGCTTAGTTGCACTAACAGAGTGTTAGTGTTCACAGAAGCTCTAAACTCAGCGTCTTACGCTTAGAAGCTCAAACATGTGTTCATGATCATAAAACTAGTGACTCACTGAAATCTGTTTTCTGCATTGCTAAAACATTTCTTTTAACATGTTAGAAACATCTTTAATGAGGGCAAGCTTTAGTCTTAACTTTGCACAAACTATTGTTCTCTAACAGCGAAAGAAGGTTTTCAGCACTTCTGGGCTTTCTTTCTGTTCATTTGCTTAGTTTCACTAAAAGAATGTTAGTGTTCACAGAAGGTCTAAACTCAGCGTCTTACGCTTAGAAGCTCAAACATGTGTTCATGATCATAAAACTAGTGACTCACTGAAATCTGTTTTCTGCATTGCTAAAACATTTAATTTAACATGATAGAAACATCTTTAATGAGGAAAAGCTTTAGTCTTAACTTTGCACAAACTATCATTCTCTAACAGAGAAAGAAGGTTTTCAGCACACTTCTGGGCTTTCTTTCTGTTCATTTGCTTAGTTGCACTAACAGAGTGTTAGTGTTCACAGAAGCTCTAAACTCAGCGTCTTACGCTTAGAAGCTCAAACATGTGTTCATGATCAATAAAACTAGTGACTCACTGAAATCTGTTTTCTGCATTGCTAAAACATTTAATTTTACATGTTAGAAAACATCTTTAATGTGGGCAAGCTTTAGTCTTAACTTTGCACCAACTATCATTCTCTAACAGAGAAATAAGGTTTTCAGCACTTCTTGGCTTTCTTTCTGTTCATTTGCTTAGTTGCACTAACAGAGTGTTAGTGTTCACAGAAGCTCTAAACTCAGCGTCTTACGCTTAGAAGCTCAAACATGTGTTCATGATCATAAAACAAGTGACTCACTGAAATCTGTTTTCTGCATTGCTAAAACATTTAATTTAACATGATAGAAACATCTTTAATGAGGGCAGGCTTCAGTCTTAACTTTGCACAAACTATCATTCTCTAACAGAGAGAGAAGGTTTTCAGCACTTCTTGGCTTTCTTTCTGTTCATTTGCTTAGTTGCACTAACAGAGTGTTAGTGTTCACAGAAGCTCTAAACTCAGCGTCTTACGCTTAGAAGCTCAAACATGTGTTCATGATCATAAAACTAGTGACTCACTGAAATCTGTTTTCTGCATTGCTAAATCATTTAATTTAACATGTTAGAAACATCTTTAATGAGGAAAAGCTTTAGTCTTAGCTTTTTATGATATATATTTCTATCATATGTTCGAGGGTTTTCAGCACTTCTGGGCTTTCTTTCTGTTCATTTGCTTAGTTGCACACTAACAGAGTGTTAGTGTTCACAGAAGCTCTAAACTCAGCGTCTTACGCTTAGAAGCTCAAACATGTGTTCATGATCATAAAACTAGTGACTCACTGAAATCTGTTTTCTGCATTGCTAAAACATTTCATTTAACATGTTAGAAACATCTTTAATGTGGGCAAGCTTTATTCTTAACTTTGCACAAACTATCATTCTCTAACAGAGAAAGAAGGTTTTCAGCACTTCTGGGCTTTCTTTCTGTTTATTTGCTTAGTTGCACTAACAGAGTGTTAGTGTTCACAGAAGCTCTAAACTCAGCGTCTTACGCTTAGAAGCTCAAACATGTGTTCATGATCATCATAAAACTAGTGACTCACTGAAATCTGTTTTCTGCATTGCAAAAAACATTTCATTTAACGTGTTAGAAACATATTTAATGTGGGCAAGCTTTAGTCTTAACTTTGCACAAACTATCATTCTCTAACAGAGAAAGAAGGTTTTCAGCACTTCTGGGCTTTCTTTCTGTTCATTTGCTTAGTTGCACTAACAGAGTGTTAGTGTTCACAGAAGCTCTAAACTCAGCGTCTTACGCTTAGAAGCTCAAACATGTGTTCATGATCATAAAACTAGTGACTCACTGAAATCTGTTTTCTGCATTGCTAAAACATTTAATTTAACATGATATAAACATCTTTAATGTGGGCAAGCTTTAGTCTTAACTTTGCACAAACCATCATACTCTAATAGAGAAAGGTTTTCAGCACTTGTGGGCTTTCTTTCTGTTCATTTGCTTAGTTGCACTCAGAGAGTGTTAGTGTTCACAGGAGGTCTGAACTCAGCGTCTTACGCTTAGAAGCTCAAACATGTGTTCATGATCATAAAACTAGTGACTCACTGAAATCTGTTTTCTGCATTGCTAAAACATTTAATTTAACATGATAGAAACATCTTTAATGTGGGCAGGCTTCAGTCTTAACATTGCACAAACTATCATTCTCTAACAGAGAAAGAAGGTTTTCAGCACTTGTTGGCTTTCTTTCTGTTCATTTGCTTAGTTGCACTAACAGATTTTTAGTGTTCACAGAAGCTCTAAACTCAGCGTCTAATGCTTAGAAGCTCAAACATGTGTTCATGATCATAAAACTAGTGACTCACTGAAATCTGTTTTCTGCATTGCTAAAACATTTCTATTAACATGTTAGAAACATCTTTAATGAGGGCAAGCTTTAGTCTTAACTTTGCACAAACTATTGTTCTCTAACAGAGAAAGAAGGTTTTCAGCACTTCTGGGCTTTCTTTCTGTTCATTTGCTTAGTTGCACTAACAGAGTGTTAGTGTTCACAGAAGCTCTAAACTCAGCGTCTTACGCTTAGAAGCTCAAACATGTGTTCATGATCATAAAAACTAGTGACTCACTGAAATCTGTTTTCTGCATTGCTAAAACATTTAATTTAACATGTTAGAAACATCTTTAATGAGGGCAAGCTTTAGTCTTAACTTTGCACAAACTATCATTCTCTAACAGAGAAAGAAGGTTTTCAGCACTTCTTGGCTTTCTTTCTGTTCATTTGCTTAGTTGCACTAACATAGTGTTAGTGTTCACAGAAGCTCTAAACTCAGCGTCTTACGCTTAGAAGCTCAAACATGTGTTCATGATCATAAAACTAGTGACTCACTGAAATCTGTTTTCTGCATTGCTAAAACATTTAATTTAACATGATAGAAACATCTTTAATGTGGGCAAGCTTAGTCTTAACTTTGCACAAACTATCATTCTCTAACAGATAAAGAAGGTTTTCAGCACTTCTTGGCTTTCTTTCTGTTAATTTGCTTAGTTGCACTAACAGAGTGTTAGTGTTCACAGAAGGTCTAAACTCAGCGTCTTACGCTTAGAAGCTCAAACATGTGTTTATGATCATAAAGCTAGTGACTCACTGAAATCTGTTTTCTGCATTGCTAAATCATTTAATTTAACATTTTAGAATCATCTTTAATGAGGGCAAGCTTTAGTGTTAACTTTGCACAAACTATTGTTCTCTAAAAGCGAAAGAAGGTTTTCAGCACTTCTTGGCTTTCTTTCTGTTCATTTGCTTAGTTGCACTAACAGAATGTTAGTGTTCACAGAAGGTCTAAACTCAGCGTCTTATGCTTAGAAGCTCAAACATGTGTTCATGATCATAAAACTAGTGACTCACTGAAATCTGTTTTCTGCATTGCTAAAACATTTAATTTAACATGATAGAAACATCTTTAATGTGGGCAAGCTTTATTCTTAACTTTGCACAAACTATCATTCTCTAACAGAGAGAGAAGGTTTTCAGCACTTCTTGGCTTTCTTTCTGTTCATTTGCTTAGTTGCACTAACAGAGTGTTAGTGTTCACAGAAGCTCTAAACTCAGCGTCTTACGCTTAGATGCTCAAACATGTGTTCATGATCATAAAACTAGTGACTCACTGAAATCTGTTTTCTGCATTGCTAAAACATTTCTCTTAACATGTTAGAAACATCTTTAATGTGGGCAAGCTTTAGTCTTAACTTTGCACAATCTATCATTCTCTAACAGAGAAAGGAGGTTTTCAGCACTTCTTGGCTTTCTTTCTGTTCATTTGCTTAGTTGCACTAACAGAGTGTTAGTGTTCACAGAAGGTCTAAACTCAGCGTCTTACGCTTAGAAGCTAAAACATGTGTTCATGATCATAAAACAAGTGACTCACTGAAATCTGTTTTCTGCATTGCTAAAACATTTCATTTAACATGTTAGAAACATCTTTAATGAGGGCAAGCTTTAGTCTTAACTTTGCACAAACTATCATTCTGTAACAGCGAAAGAAGGTTTTCAGCACTTGTTGGCTTTCTTTCTGTTCATTTGCTTAGTTGCACTAACAGAGTGTTAGTGTTCACAGAAGCTCTAAACTCAGTGTCTAATGCTTAGAAGCTCAAACATGTGTTCATGATCATAAAACTAGTGACTCACTGAAATCTGTTTTCTGCATTGCTAAAACATTTAATTTAAGATGTTAGAAACATCTTTAATGAGGGCAAGCTTTAGTCTTAACTTTGCACAAACTATCATTCTCTAACAGAGAAAGAAGGTTTTCAGCACTTCTTGGCTTTCTTTCTGTTCATTTGCTTAGTTGCACTAACAGAGTGTTACTTATCACAGAAGCTCTAAACTCAGCGTCTTACGCTTAGAAGCTCAAACATGTGTTCATGATCATAAAACTAGTGACTCACTGAAATCTGTTTTCTGCATTGCTAAAACATTTAATTTAACATGATAGAAACATCTTTAATGTGGGCAAGCTTTATTCTTAACATTGCACAAACTATCATTCTCTAACAGAGAGAGAAGGTTTTCAGCACTTCTTGGCTTTCTTTCTGTTCATTTGCTTAGTTGCACTAACAGAGTGTTAGTGTTCACAGAAGCTCTAAACTCAGCGTCTTACGCTTATAAGCTCAAACATGTGTTCATGATCATAAAACTAGTAACTCACTGAAATCTGTTTTCTGCATTGCTAAAACAATTCTTTTAACATGTTAGAAACATCTTTAATGAGGAAAAGCTTTAGTCTTAACTTTGCACAAACTATCATTCTCTAACAGAGAAAGAAGGTTTTCAGCACTTCTGGGCTTTCTTTCTGTTCATTTGCTTAGTTGCACTAACATAGTATTACTGTACACAGAAGCTCTAAACTAAGCGTTTTATGCTTAGAAGCTCAAACATGTGTTCATGATCATAAAACTAGTGACTCACTGAAATCTGTTTTCTGCATTGCTAAAACATTTAATTTAACATGATATAAACATCTTTAATGAGGGCAAGCTTTATTCTTAACTTTGCACAATCTATCATTCTCTAACAGAGAAAGAAGGTTTTCAGCACTTCTGGGCTTTCTTTCTGTTCAGTTGCTTAGTTGCACTAACAGAGTGTTAGTGTTCACAGAAGCTCTAAACTCAGCGTCTTACGCTTAGAAGCTCAAACATGTGTTTATGATCATAAAACTAGTGACTCACTGAAATCTGTTTTCTGCATTGCTAAAACATTTAATTTAACATGATATAAACATCTTTAATGAGGGCAAGCTTTAGTCTTAACTTTGCACAAACTATCATTCTCTAACAGAGAGAGAAGGTTTTCAGCACTTCTTGGCTTTCTTTCTGTTCATTTGCTTAGTTGCACTAACAGAGTGTTAGTGTTCACAGAAGCTCTAAACTCAGCGTCTTACGCTTAGAAGCTCAAACATGTGTTCATGATCATAAAACTAGTGACTCACTGAAATCTGTTTTCTGCATTGCTAAAATATTTAATTTAACATGATAGAAACATCTTTAATGAGGGCAAGCTTTAGTCTTAACTTTGCACAAACTATCATTCTCTAACAGAGAAAGAAGGTTTTTAGCACTTCTGTTCTTTCTTTCTGTTCATTTGCTTAGTTGCACTAACAGAGTGTTAGTGTTCACAGAAGGTGTAAACTCAGCGTCTTACGCTTAGAAGCTCAAACATGTGTTCATGATCATAAAACTAGTGACTCACTGAAATCTGTTTTCTGCATTGCTAAATCATTTAATTTAACATGTTAGAAACATCTTTAATGAGGGCAAGCTTTATTCTTAACTTTGCACAAACTATTGTTCTCTAACAGCGAAAGAAGGTTTTCAGCACTTCTGGGCTTTCTTTCTGTTCATTTGCTTAGTTGCACTAAAAGAGTGTTAGTGTTCACAGAAGCTCTAAACTCAGCGTTTTACGCTTAGAAGCTCAAACATGTGTTCATGATCATAAAACTAGTGACTCACTAAAATCTGTTTTCTGCATTGCTAAAACATTTAATTTAAGATGTTAGAAACATCTTTAATGAGGGCAAGCTTTAGTCTTAACTTTGCACAAACTATCATTCTCTAACAGAGAAAGAAGGTTTTCAGCACTTTTTGGCTTTCTTTCTGTTCATTTGCTTAGTTGCACTAACAGAGTGTTAGTGTTCACAGAAGGTCTAAACTCAGCGTCTTACGCTTAGAAGCTCAAACATGTGTTCATGATCATAAAACAAGTGACTCACTGAAATCTGTTTTCTGCATTGCTAAAACATTTCATTTAACATGATAGAAACATCTTTAATGTGGGCAAGCTTCAGTCTTAACATTGCACAAACTATCATTCTCTAACAGAGAGAGAAGGTTTTCAGCACTTCTTGGCTTTCTTTCTGTTCATTTGCTTAGTTGCACTAACAGAGTGTTAGTGTTCACAGAAGCTCTAAACTCAGCGTCTTACGCTTAGAAGCTCAAACATGTGTTCATGATCATAAAACTAGTGACTCACTGAAATCTGTTTTCTGCATTGCTAAAACATTTCTTTTAACATGGTAGAAACATCTTTAATGAGGGGAAGCTTTATTCTTAACTTTGCACAATCTATCATTCTCTAACAGAGAAAGAAGGTTTTCAGCACTTCTGTTCTTTCTTTCTGTTCATTTGCTTAGTTGCACTAACAGAGTGTTAGTGTTCACAGAAGCTCTAAACTCAGCGTCTTACGCTTAGAAGCTCAAACATGTGTTCATGATCATAAAACTAGTGACTCACTGAAATCTGTTTTCTGCATTGCTAAAACATTTAATTTAAGATGTTAGAAACATCTTTAATGTGGGCAGGCTTCAGTCTTAACATTGCACAAACTATCATTCTCTTACAGAGAGAAAGAAGGTTTTTAGCACTTGTTGGCTTTCTTTCTGTTCATTTGCTTAGTTGCACTAACAGAGTGTTAGTGTTCACAGAAGCTCTAAACTCAGCGTCTTAGGCTTAGAAGCTCAAACATGTGTTCATGATCATAAAACTAGTGACTCACTGAAATCTGTTTTCTGCATTGCTAAAACATTTAATTTAACATGATAGAAACATCTTTAATGTGGGCAAGCTTCAGTCTTAACATTGCACAAACTATCATTCTCTAACAGAGAAAGAAGAAGGTTTTCAGCACTTCTTGGCTTTCTTTCTGTTCATTTGCTTAGTTGCACTAACAGAGTGTTAGTGTTCACAGAAGGTCTAAACTCAGCGTCTTACGCTTAGAAGCTCAAACATATGTTCATGATCATAAAACTAGTAACTCACTGATATCTGTTTTCTGCATTGCTAAAACATTTCATTTGAAATGTTAGAAACATCTTTAATGAGGGCAAGCTTTATTCTTAACTTTGCATAATCTATTGTTCTCTAACAGAGAAAGAAGGTTTTCAGCACTTCTGGGCTTTCTTTCTGTTCATTTGCTTAGTTGCACTAACAGAATGTTAGTGTTCACAGAAGCTCTAAACTCAGCGTCTTATGCTTAGAAGCTCAAACATGTGTTTATGATCATAAAGCTAGTGACTCACTGAAATCTGTTTTCTGCATTGCTAAAACATTTAATTTAACATGTTAGAATCATCTTTAATGAGGGCAAGCTTTAGTCTTAACATTGCACAAACTATCATTCTCTAACAGAGAAAGAAGGTTTTCAGCACTTCTGGGCATTTCTTTCTGTTCATTTGCTTAGTTGCACTAACATAGTGTTAGTGTTCACAGAAGCTCTAAACTCATCGTCTTAGGCTTAGAAGCTCAAACATGTGTTCATGATCATAAAACTAGTGACTCACTGAAATCTGTTTTCTGCATTGCTAAAACATTTCTTTTGACATGTTAGAAACATCTTTAATGAGGGCAAGCTTTAGTCTTAACTTTGCACAAACTATTGTTCTCTAACAGAGAAAGAAGGGTTTTCAGCACTTCTGGGCTTTCTTTCTGTTCATTTGCTTAGTTGCACTAACAGAGTTTTAGTGTTCACAGAGGGTCTAAACTCAGCGTCTTACGCTTAGAAGCTCAAACATGTGTTCATGATCATAAAACTAGTGACTCACTGAAATCTGTTTTCTGCATTGCTAAAACATTTAATTTAACATGATATAAACATCTTTAATGTGGGCAAGCTTCAGTCTTAACATTGCACAAACTATCATTCTCTAACAGAGAAAGAAGGTTTTCAGCACTTCTTGGCTTTCTTTCTGTTCATTTGCTTAGTTGCACTAACAGAGTGTTAGTGTTCACAGAAGCTCTAAACTCATCGTCTTACGCTTAGAAGCTCAAACATGTGTTCATGATCATAAAACTAGTGACTCACTGAAATCTGTTTTCTGCATTGCTAAAACATTTCTTTTAACATGTTAGAAACATCTTTAATGAGGAAAAGCTTTAGTCTTAACTTTGCACAAACTATCATTCTCTAACAGAGAAAGAAGGTTTTCAGCACTTCTGGGCTTTCTTTCTGTTCATTTGCTTAGTTGCACTAACAGAGTGTTACTTATCACAGAAGCGCTAAACTAAGCGTTTTATGCTTAGAAGCTCAAACATGTGTTCATGATCATAAAACTAGTGACTCACTGAAATCTGTTTTCTGCATTGCTAAAACATTTCATTTAACATGTTAGAAACATCTTTAATGAGGGCAAGCTTTATTCTTAACTTTGCATAATCTATCATTCTCTAACAGAGAAAGAAGGTTTTCAGCACTTCTGGGCTTTCTTTCTGTTCAGTTGCTTAGTTGCACTAACAGAGTGTTAGTTTTCACAGAAGCTCTAAACTCATCGTCTTACGCTTAGAAGCTCAAACATGTGTTCATGATCATAAAACTAGTGACTCACTGAAATCTGTTTTCTGCATTGCTAAAACATTTAATTTAAGATGTTAGAAACATCTTTAATGTGGGCAAGCTTCATTCTTAACATTGCACAAACTATCATTCTCTAACAGAGAGAGAAGGTTTTCAGCACTTGGGGGCTTTGTTTCTGTTCATTTGCTTAGTTGCACTAACAGAGTGTTAGTGTTCACAGAAGCTCTAAACTCAGCGTCTTACGCTTAGAAGCTCAAACATGTGTTCATGATCATAAAATTAGTGACTCACTGAAATCTGTTTTCTGCATTGCTAAAACATTTAATTTAACATGATATAAACATCTTTAATGTGGGCAAGCTTCAGTCTTTACATTGCACAAACTATCATTCTCTAACAGAGAAAGAAGGTTTTTAGCACTTCTGGGCTTTCTTTCTGTTCATTTGCTTAGTTGCACTAACAGAGTGTTAGTGTTCACAGAAGCTCTAAACTCAGCGTCTTAGGCTTAGAAGCTCAAACATGTGTTCATGATCATAAAACTAGTGACTCACTGAAATAATGAAGGTTTTCAGCACTTCTGGGCTTTCTTTCTGTTCAGTTGCTTAGTTGCACTAACAGAGTGTTAGTGTTCTCAGA
>NC_056593.1:22178055-22214027 GCF_018340385.1 Cyprinus carpio | reverse complement strand
GCGTCATGGGTATCTCGGGAGGCGAGTGACCAGCCACTCTAGGTCCTGTGAAGCCCAGGGGACATATTGTCCCTACTAACCCCTTTGATTAATTTTGGGAGTTGTGCAGCCAGTGTCCAGTGGTCACCTTTCTCTGCCTTGTTCCCATTTTCCGTTATCAAATAACTCATCTGCTTGATTCTCATCCTCACTACTGTAGAACAACTTACTCTTTGCTCTCTCCAACTTATTTACCTCTTGTATCTTTTTTTCCTGATTCTTTAATTTTCTATTAAGCTTCTATTTCTTCTGCCATAGCGTGTACTTGTGCTTCAGTTTCTCTATCTTTCCTCCTAATTTTTTCTAATCTTTCCTCAAACCTGGTTTTATCTTCCTGGTTTGTTTTCATTTTTTCTAACGCTGTACGTGCCTGTCTATAACAATCCATCTGTAAATATCATTCACCTTCCTTTCTCTCTTGCCTCTGTGTTTTCACAGCTGGTTCCTCTCTACCATCCATCTCTATCTGCCCTTCCATCTCCAGTTCTCCTGTTACTTCCACTGTTCCCTTGAGGATTGGGAACTCTCCCTCTAATGGCAAATATGGGGGTGGCTCAGAAAATAACTTTTCTTTTTTTTTTGTTGTCTTTGTCTGCCCCCTTCAGTATTTCCCTGGCCTGTTTTATACTCTTAAACATGTCCTCCCCCTCCTTCTTAAACATGGCTATTATTTCTTTCTCTTTTTCCCTCTTTGCTTCTCTTTTTTTTTCTCTTTTCTTACTGATGCTTTTATTTTTATAGTTTTTTTTTTTTATCAGAGTTTCCATTTCCTCACACAATGCTACATTCAAATTTCCCTTCCGGTTGGCCATTTTGTCACCATATTTTTTTGTTCTCTTCTGCCATTTGTTTGAGATCTTGTTTATTAGCTCTTTACACAGTGGATATTTTAATCCTATTATCTCCACAGGAGTGGCTGCCATACTTTTTCCTATAATATTACCATCAACTGTGTATATATATATTTATATAGTAAATTAGTTACTATTTTTTTATTTTCCTTCCACTTAATTTTATTATTTTAACCAATTTCGCCAGATTTTTTATTCTTTATTTTGTGTCATGCCTCTTTGAATTTAGTTTTTTATTCTGTCTGATGCATTTACAATTTTTGTATGATTTGACAGTCTCAACTCTATTTTACTATCACTCTTTATATAACAATTTCTAACAATAAATCTTTATTTATCTATTACGTCTCTTTATTATTTTGTCCACACATGTAATTATTTTTAATGTATAAACTTAATGCCTTGTTCTCACTTCTGCTGCACTGGTCTCAGAGAATTTTCTTCTTCTCTTTCACACAGACATCCAAAATGCAAAAGCCTATAAAATATCTTGATTCAAATTTTATTGATACTATTTTCCTAAACACATTCACTCTTTCTACATCCTTTATGCAGACAGGATGTTTATTCTTGCATTCTGTTTCCCTTTATCTAAGGGATAATCAGTCATTAATTGTCCTTTCATTTCAAGGCTCATCACACATTCATCCCTCTCGGTTGTGGCACTAGCTGCGTCCAATTCTACCAGGTCACACTTAAGTGACGATCCAGGAACAGTGCGCAGCTTTTACCCACCCAATACAGAATTTATTTATTCAAACATTCATCAACACTCACACAGACATTCATCTGGACACAGTTTCACACACACAACAAAACATTACACTCTTCCTTGAGTGACCTGCAGTGCCCACCCGTTCTGACCTTTTTTCTCAAAGCGGTATCCATGGGACTTTCTTAACTACATCTGTTTCACGTTTATTGCTGTCCCTCTTAGGCCCAGTCTTCAATAAACACAGACCATTGCATGCAATGTATTTCTGCCTACACCATCCAGTTTCAATTTAGGTCACCTATCAAGGCCTTCCTATTAATAAACCAAATATGTGCATGCAGTTATTTCTTCTAGAATAAAACTCCCTTTTTTATATATATCTAATTATTATTTTCTAAATTTGGAAGAGCAGATTTTAAGTGACCTTACCACTCAGAACCGACCGTTAACCAACACAAACGAATTATATAAGCAAATATGCATACCGTATTTTATGGTGGCCATAAAATAAGAATTAAAAATTGTGTTGCTCATCGGTCAGCTCATCGGTCAGCTCAAAAGTGGTCTTCCACTCTGCTGCTCTTTTCCAGTCCCATCTGGGGTGCCAAATCTGTAGTGTTGTCTGCCACTGATCTGAAGAATCACACTCAGTCTGGGGTTTTGTTTCCAGAAAAAAAAGACTTTATTTCAAGGAGAATAAAACCGAGAGTTCCTTGTGAGTAGAACTCTCGAATGTTATGTGGTATCTCCTTATATACAGTATATACAGGGCGTTCCAAATATTTCATATAATTTTCCTTATGCTTACAATTCGATTCCTCCCTAGAGAGAAGGGGCCCCCAAGACTTGTTATGCTGAAGAACAAGGCCCACTTGTATGTTTCTAGATGTTTCTCATCTGGGGTCTCACCCTTGCCTCGTTCTTCCTACATATAGACTATAGCATTATAATTTAATAATATCTGGATATATAAATGGCTAGATTCACATTGATTATACTTGATTAGTAAAAATCTTCCGCACATTCTCTTCATTTGCTTAGTTGCACTAACAAAGTGCTACTGTTCACAGAAGCACTAAATTAATCATCCTGTGCTTAGAAGCTCTAACATTACTTCCTGAGCATAAAACTCCTAAAACAGATAAATCTGTCTTTCTGCATTGCAAATAACATTTCATTTCATGTTTTAGAAACATCTCTGAAGTGGGCAAGCTTAAGTCTTACCATTGCATGAACCAACTTTCTCTTACAGAGAAATAATGTTTTCAGCATATGTAGGCTTGTATTCTCTTCATTTGCTTAGTTGCACTCACATTGTGCTACTGTTCACAGAAGCACTAAACTAAGCCTCCTGTGCTTAGAAGCTCTAACATTACTTCATGAGCATAAAACTCCTAACACATTAAAATCTGTCTTTCTGCATTGCAAATAACATTTCATTTCATGTTTTAGAAACATCTTTGAAGTGAGCAAGCTTTAGTCTTAACATTGCATAAACCAGCTTTCTCTTACAGAGAAAGAAAGTTTTCAGCATATGTGGGATTGCATTCTCTTAATTTGCTTAGTTGCACTAGCATAGTGTTACTGTTCACAGAAGCACTAAAGTAAGGTTCTTGTGCTTAGGAGTTTTTTGCTCGTGATGTTATGGTAGAGCTTCTAACACATTAAAATCTGTCCTTCTGTTCTCTTAATAACATTTCATTTCATTTTTTAGAAACATCTTTGAAGTGGGCAAGCTTTAGTCTTAACATTGCATGAACCAACTTTCTCTTATATAGAAAGAATGTTTTCAGCATATGAGGGCTTGCATTCTCTTCATTTGCTTAGTTGCACTAACATTGTGCTACTTTCACAGAAGCACTAAACTAAGCCTCCTGTGCTTAGAAGCTCTAACATTACTTCATGAGCATAAAACTCCTAACACTTTAAAATCTTTCTGCATAGCAAATAACATTTAATTTCATGTTTAGAAACATCTTTGAAGTGGGCAAGCTTTAGTATTAACATTGCATAAACCAACTTTCTATTACAGAGGAAGAAGGTTTTTAGCATATGTGGGCTTGCATTCTATTCATTTGCTTAATTGCACTAACATAGTGCTACTTTTCACAGAAGCACTAAACTAAGCCTTCTGTACAGTGTACATTTTAGGACATCCTCAGACCTCAGTCATTAAATGAAAAGGCATCATGCCTCAGACTAAAAGGCTTCAGTCATTGGACAAAACGGCATCGCGCCTCGGACTGAAAAGCTTCAGGTCTCAGGAAAAAGGACGTCAGGTGTCAGGTCTCGTACAATTAGGCATCAGATGAAATGGACTCAGACAAAAAGGCATCAGACGAAACGGTCTCAGACAAAAAGGCATCAGATGAAACGGAATCAGGTGGAGTATTGCGTTGCCCTGCCCCAGGTGATGTCACACGCACACGGTTCAGAGGAAGTGGTATATAACAGTTGATTGATGGCAAAAGGAGGTAAGCAGCATCTGATATATTATATTTTAACAGTTTTATTCAAATGTTACACTAATTAAGTTATATATGGAAGAGAACATGCATTTGGAGAGTCTTGTTTGCACATTTAAAAAGTTAGTTAGAGCATATTGAGTAAAATGATTTTGTAAAAACAATGGTTCTGTCTTATAACTAAATATATATTTGTTTCAGTCAATCAATTTATCGCTGACATTTTTGGGGTAAGCGTGACTACGCAGGACCATTATCACCTGGGCTAATTACCTGGGTTCAGTACCCATTTAGATGTCCAGGCAACAAATAAGCTCCTCCATGCCAGAGAATTACTGTTTGTTCAATCCAAACCTGCATGTCATCCTGGACTCCACAGAAATCCACTGTGAAAGCTCTACATCAGTGATACTCCACTCTGAGATCTTCTCCAGTTACAAGAGTACTACCACATTCAAAGGTCTGGTTGGGGTAGCTCCATGTGGTGCAGTGACTTTTATCTCTCAGCTTTACACTGGTTCAATCTCTAACAAAGAAATCACAAAGAAATCCATAATTTTTGGACCTGCTTGAGCCTGGAGATGTGGTCATGGCAGACAAGGGCTTCACTATTAAAAATATGCTCTCCAGTGTTGGTTCTAGACTGATCATTCTGCCTTTCAAATGTGCCAAGCAGTTCAGCAAACAGGACTGTGAAAAAACACAGGCCATTGCACGCCCCAGAATTCTGGTGGAAAGGTAGATTAGAAGGGTCAAGGAAAACCACATATGGGATTCTGTTGTGCCACTCACCTTGTCAGGAAGTATTAATCAGATCTGGCATAATTGCTGTTTTATGGTTAATTATCAGGGACCAATGATTCTTGAGCAGTGAATGTATAGTAGTATATTAGATTTTTTAGAATGACTGTGATTATTACAATAGTAGTGTTTTAGTGTTAACTTTTGATAGTAGTTCTTTTTTTTAAATACTTTTTTTGTTACTTTTTCAGTTAGTTGCAGTGCGTACCTTTAATACTTACCATCATTAAATGTGTTTTTACTTCTTTTTTTTTTTTTTTTTTACTTTTTATTGCAAAGAAAATTTTATCTTATGTATATTAAAATTATTTATATAAAATTTCCCTGAAAATAATTTGACAGACACAATGAAATTGTTGACAATGAAAAATCTTTTTATAATAATTCATGAAATAAAAGTCCATTCTGGTGTTCATTGTTATTTCACACAATGTATCAAATGTAAATATATACAACTAGTAAATGTGTATGCATATCATATACATTACAGAAGATCTAATACTAAACAATGTATTCACCTTGGTATGTACATATTTACATCTAATTAATAGCAAGTACTATATATTTAATGTTATAATTTGTGATGTATCTAATATGTTACAAAAGATCTACTACAAATTGTGCTACATACTACTCAACTACATAAAGTATATACTTACTATTAATGTAAAAATAAATCTGAAGTTCATACTATTATATGAACAGAATCTGTCCGTTCATACCACTGAAAGATACACATCCATGAAAACGTTATAATAGTACATGTCTAGCTTGTCTTTCATTGATGCTATGAAGGCATCATCTTGCCAGATCCTCTTTATTCTGAAATCTTATTTTGTGTCACTCACAAAGTCACACCAATGTAGACTAGTAACTGCAAGCTGACGTTGTACCTGCCAGTAGTACTTAAGTTTGGCAAGTCCTCTTTGAATTTTCATAAATGGAACCTGAGCAATGTTGTCAGCAGATGTACTTTTTACCTCCACTAGTCCAAATTGGAATGTTTCAGATGAATCATGCACTCGTCCGTCTGGAATAGCTCCCAGATGTGGTGCTTCTGGGTTGATAATAAAGCCACATGGTAGGACACTAACACTGGCTGTCTCAGAATATTTTCTCAAAATATCTGCCTCAAGTTCAAGGCCACATTTCATAGCACTTGTCTGCCTTGTGCCCTTAATGATTCTTGCGGCCAATGACTGACTAGCTGAATCCCCAACCATACGACAAACCTCCCGGAACCTGCTCGCAGTAACCTTTGATTGCCGAATTTGTCCCCAAGCAGTGAATTTTGACTGTAGTCTTGTGGCCTCTTTAATCTGGCAAGCCGAACTATGGGTAACATTTATAGACTACAGATGAAGTGCTTGATGGTGTGTGGGCACACATTTAAAATTACAGCCAAACTGATAACCAAGTACAGGTAGTGGGGGAAAATTAACATGAGGTACAGGACCGAATTGTGAGGGGACCTACTCTACTTTTGACATGCCCTCAAGTATGTGTGCCAGTAAAGGCTTGGGATTAATCTGACTTAGTTTTGCACCAGAAGCCAAGACATCAGCATCTGGAAGGGGACCTTAAAAAATGAACACAAATTATCAGTCATGAAGACATTAAGCTGTAGCTGTGCGAACACACACATACAAATAGAAACAAACAAACAAACACACACACAAACAGAGTTGTGAATTACCTGTGTAAGCCTTGTAAAGGGTAGACTTCATTCCAGTCTTCCCAAATGATTATGGTTTCAGGACATGAAGTTCACTCACTGCCTCTGGATGTACTCCCTTAATATAAAACGAATACAGTAATAGTTAAAAATAGTTTACTGATCTTGGGTGATTTTCATTTATTTGTTACTTAATCTGCACTCTTGTTCATTATTAATCTATGATGTTTTAATGTTTACATTTACTTTATTTGAGTTAATAGTGTTCTTACCAAGTGCAGAAAGAAAAATACATGCCTGTGCCTTTGGACGATGCCATCTCTGTGGCTCACTTGATTTTATTAATCTTCTCAGATGCCTTTCACTGCAAGATAAATCATAAGATGCTGTAAACATTTTTTTTTTCATTTGTATAAGGATATATTGTATATTTAACATCAGTGAAGTACATTACATGCATTACATTATTGATTAAACTTAATGGTAACACTTTCTATGAAGCCCGTATTTAAAACACATTATAAGAGTATTCTTATGGTATTATAATTGTAATCTCTGTTTTGGGGTTTTGTTTCATGTTCTTGTTTTCATGTCTTCTTCTTCTTCTTCTTCTTCTTGTTATATGGCCATTCACTCCTTTGGAGTATTACCGCCACCTACTGTATAACTTATTTACTTGCATGGGTGATGTATCTGTATAATTTTAATTTAATTGCCCCACCCACTCCCAAAGGATCAGATCCCATGCTTTAACTGGCGCTGCGTGTTCAGCTCCTCCAGCTTCCACAGTAGGCTCTTCACTCTCTGAGATGGATGAAAGCATTACTACATCTATATCCTATACTCTAATCCTGTACACTTTAAAAAGGTTAAAACCGCCATATATACCTGATTATCTCTCAAACCCTTTCCCAATAGGTCCACTACACTCACTGGTTTATTCTTTATGTTGCTGAAAAGACTATTACGCTCATCATGATATTTATTACACTTAAAAAACACATGCTCTATTGTTTCTAATATATCACACGCATCACACATACCATTCTCATGCTTCCCCATTATTGCAAGTGTTGAATTTAATCCTGTATGTCCAAACCTTAACCTTGATATCATAACTTCTTCCTTTCTATGTCTTCCATAAAACTGTTCATTTTTCCTTACTGATTTTTCAATATTATAATGTTTTCATGTCTTTTATTTTGTAGTTTGATTTATACTGTTTGTGTCATGCTTCCCTTACCCTCTTGTTGTCTTGCTATTGGTTCCTCTTGTTCATTGTGTCATGTTTTGATTGGTTTATTGTCTTGTCATTTGATTATCAGTTCTGTTTATTCATTGGTTGTCTTAGTCATGTGTCTGTTTGCTCATTGGTTTGTTCATGTCATGTGTGCATCTTTGTCTCATAAGTAGTCATGTCTGTTATAAGTAGTCATGTTAAAGATGAAAGAAAGCATAAGGAATTTGGGGGTGCAAGGGAATTCACTTAAGGAACTTCTGGGATTAACTTCAAATGATATCAGTACTCATTTATTTACCTTCCTTAAGGACACAGGGATCGCAAATAGAATATAGAATACAATTTTGGAAATCTAAAAAAAAAAAAATTTTTTTTAACTATTTTAAGTTTAAAAGAAGTATGCTAATAGCACACTTGAATAAACTTCTTTTTCTTAAGGGCTATGCCAGGGGACTTGTCCCATTGAGGATTATGTGGAGGATTTCTGTTCTTTGTGCCACTTAGTGGACTTCAATGATGTGGCCCTCAAAGACATTTTCCGTTTAGGCCTCACAAAAGAAATCTCTTTGTTAATGCCATGACACACACCTCACTGGACTCTGACTAGCTAGATCAACTTTGCACTCCGGTTGAGTGGTTCCTCGTTTACTGTGGGGATTGCGGATGAGAAACCCTGCTATCCTCCAGTACCTACCACACCGGAGCATTGTGATGTCCCGCCTGTCATGCCTTCCAAACCACAGCCTACTCATGTCATACCTGCTACTCCAGGACCTGCTCACATGCCAGGGTTTGCTCACATCATGCCTGCTATGTCAAGTCATCACGTCATGTCTGCCAAACCAGAGCCTGCTCACATCATGCCAGTCACGCAAGAGATTCTTCACAACATGGCCACCATTCAAGAGCTTTGTCGCAAAATGGCTGCCACACAAGATTCTCTTCACAAAATGGCTGCCCTTCTAGAGTCTCAACACATCGCAGCTGATCCTCTCGTCTCGTCACGACATTCCTGTCAAGACAGGGCCTTCACACAAGATGGCCGCCACGTCTGAGTCCCCGGCCAAGATGGCCACCACGTCTGAGCCCCCGGCCAAGATGGCCACCACGCCTGAGTCTCGCCAAGTCTTGGCAGTCACAGAGACTGTTCCTGTGGCCTCAGTACTTCAAGTAATGGCAGTCGCCATTTTGAGAGTGTGGGCTGCACACTGCGCTCCAGAGATCTCTCCTGTCCACAAGTCTGCTCCTGACCGTGGGGGGTATGTAATGTCTGTTTTGGGGTTTTGTTTCATGTTCTTGTTTTCATGTCTTATTTTTTTTGTTTGTTTGATTTATGCTGTTTGTGTCATGCTTCCCTTACCCTCTTGTCGTCTTGCTATTGGTTCCTCTTGTTCATTGTGCCATGTTCTGATTGGTTTATTGTCTTGTGATTTGATTATCAGTTCTGTTTACTTGATTGTTTGATTGTCTTAGTCATGTGTCTGTTTGCTCATTGGTTTGTTCATGTCATGTGTCTGTCTTTGTCTGTTATAAGTAGTCAGGTTTTTGCCATTGTGCCTTGTCGTGTATTAATGTTGTAACCTGCTGTCGCTGAGTCTAGTCTGTTTCATGCCTCGTCAAGTCTGTTCAAGTCGAGTCTCTGTTTTGATGTTTGGATTGCACCTTGTAAATAAACTGCACTTGGGTTCATCTACGTTCAACTTCAGTGGACTGTTCATTACAATAGTGAAGGCATTATGTATTTAAAAAAAACTTCCATCTCATAAGTAATCAGTAAAACAACAGTTTTAATGTTTTATAATATTTACTGATTTGTGGTTATAGCATTTAACATTATGATTTATAATAAACAATGAATATAATGCATCCACTTAACTTACAATGGATTATGTTTCCCATAGATATAAGTCTCATATCTTGGCATTGCTGACTTGTTACTTTACTGAAAGCAGACAAATATCACTTATAAATAACAACAACTAAATAAAGCTTGTCAAGACAAACTTTAAGTTGGCTTGAGAAAGCCTGACCAGAAAGTTTGAAAAGTTTAAGAAGTTTAAAAAAGTAAGCAATTAACATTACTAGCAACTGACTAACACGTTATTAGCATGATTAGCAAAGTTACTAGCATGTTGCTAGCATGATTAACAAGATACTAGCATGTTTCTAGCAAGATTAGCAAGTAATTCGCATGTTGCAAGCACGTTTCTAACATGATTAGCATGTTACTAGCATGTCACTAGCTGTCAGGCACTGGAAGGAAAGACCCAATTGCAGAATGACAAAGTACAAGGGTTTATTGACAAAAACAGGGCACAGAAGGGCACGTGCAGTGAAAGTCCAACAGGAGGGGATACTGGGGTAATGACGGGATAGCTGAGGGTGACCACTGGAACCAGCATAGGGTGGCAGCAGCTAGGACCACTGCTGAGGAGATGGCAAGGCCAGACAGAATGGAGATGACCAGGCAAGGCACAAAGGAGCAGAGAACTGCAGCTTGAAGATCACTTGCCCAGAACCAATACAGCTGCCAGGATGAGGGAACCAGCGGGCAGGGAACCACAGACGGCCGGGTAGGGCTGGAGGGGGAGAAACACAACAGACAAAAGACACCACAAGACAGAACAAAACAACTAGCACACTAGACAACACAAACAAACAGGAACAAGGAAACCCTTCCCAAAAATCAGAAAAGCAAATCAAGAAAAAATAAAAGATCAAAAATGAGAGAAAGGAGAAAAGATAACAAAAAAACTAAAGTAGATAACCAGTCTTTGTTCCGTTTGGAGAACAGATAAAAAAAAAAAACTCCTGGAACTAGACCAAAAATAAAAACAGAAAAAAAGATAAATTGAAACCAAGAAAAAAATAGGGAAAAAACAAACAAAGAAATAAAGAGCTAGACCCATACGGGTTAATGCTAAGGGAAAAAACTAAACTTGACTAGAGGCTTGAATCTAGCAAAAGCCTAGAGGGATAACTCTTAGATAATAAGTGAAAATAAATTTAAACTAAAAAGGAACTAATAAGAGAAAACCTAGGGAAAAAATAACTCTTGAAGAAACAAGTAGCTGGACTCAACAGGAAAAAGCAAAAAAGCAAAAACTAGACTTGACTAGAAAAACTCGAAACTGCAAAACACACGTTAGGCAAACATACAGCCAAAACGAACCGGCAACTACCAGAGGAAAGAGAGCACAATAAGAAGGGTACAGTGACATGAGGAACAGATGACAACACTCTGACTAATGAGGACTAAACAAGGGGGCGTGACCCGGGGAAACAAGGAGGTGGGACAAGAGGAGCACGTAGCAGACACAAGAGACACAACCCTGTGCTCAGGCACAAAATAAACAAGGACACATTGAACAAAGACAGTACAAACAAGACTGTCAGGGCAGGATCCTGACACTAGCATGTTTCTAGCATAATTAGCAAGTGACTAGCATGCCACTAGCATGTTACTAGCATGTTGCTAGCATGATTAGCATGTTACTAGCATGTTACTAGCATGATTAGCAAATGACTAACATGACACTAGCATTATTATCAAGTTATAAGCATGTTGATAGCATGATTAGCAAGATACTAGCATGCTGCTAGCATGTTTCTAGCATGATTAGCATGCTATTAGCAAGTCAAAAGCATGATTAACAAGTTATTAGCATGTTGCAAGCATGTTTGTAGCATGAATAGCATGTTACTAGCATGTCATTTGCAAGATTAACAAGTTACTAGCATGTACCTACCATGATTAGCATGTTGTTAGCATGATTAGCAAGTTACTAATGCTAGCATGTTTCTAGCATAATTAGCCAGTGAATAGCATGCCGCTAGCATGATTATCAAGTTACATGCATGACGCTAGCATGTTGCAAGCATGATTAGCATGTTACTAACATGTTCCTAGCATGATTAGCAAGTGACTAGCATGTCACTAGCATGAATAGCAAGTTACTAGCATGTTTCTAGCATGATTAACATGTTACTAGCATGTTCCTAGCATGATTAACAAGTGACTAGCATGTCGGTAGCATGATTAGCTAGGTACTAGCATGTTATTAGCATGTTTCTAGCATGATTAGCATGTCACTAGCATGTTCTTAGCATGATTAGCATGTGACTAGCATGTTTCTAAAATTATTAGCATGTTGATAGGATAGATAGATAGATAGATAGATAGATAGATAGATAGATAGATAGAAATATTCAGATAGTAGATAGAAATAGTCAGACGATAGGATAGATAGATAGATAGATAGATAGATAGATAGATAGATAGATAGATAGATAGATAGATAGATAGATAGATAGATAGATAGAAAGAAATATTCAGATAGATAGATAGAAATAGTCATATGATAGATAGATAGATAGATAGATAGATAGATAGATAGATAGATAGATAGATAGAAATAGTAGATTTGTAGATTTGTAGAGTTAAAGCTCTAGGAGGAGTAACAGTCAGAAATTTTAGTCTCAGAAAAAGAATAATAATAAGTTTAAATAGGATATCAGTAAGTTGGCTTTCTCAAGCCAACTTAATAACAATAACAATTATGAAAATACCACTGTAGCTCAGTGGTAGAGCATTGCGTTAGTAGCGCAAAAGGTTGTGTGTTCAATTCCCAGGGGAACACGTTAGCCAAAAAAATAAATGTTAGCCTGAATGCACTGTAAGTCGCTTTGGATAAAAGTGTCTGATAAATGTCAAAATAATATTTTTCCTTAGCCATAAGATCAGATATCTGATCAGATGAATGTGTAATATGGCACATTTGATTTTAACTATATTTATTGTAATATCAATAAGATAGTAAGATACTGTACAGATCTTAAATAAAGTCAAGATATAAGACTTATAATCCATTATAAATTATGTGGATTTAGCATGTTATACAGGCTAAGGTGTATATTTTGAGTGTTATACATAATCATACTCAAAAGTTATATCTACAAATAAGTACGTTTTATTATGTGTTTTATTTGAGCACTATAATGTATTATAATTGTTGTTACATAAAGTTTTTTTTTTATATACAATGCATTGTGGTTTTATTATAGTAAAAGTGTAGTAACGTTTTTTTTTTAGTGTAATGATTACCATTTGTATAACCACAGTTTTACTACAAACACCATGGTTAAACTATGGTTAATCTGTGGATTCCATGATTTAACTATATCAACCATGTGTTTTTAGGGGTTCAAGCACGTAGTGCTGAAACCCTATTGAAATTGTTTAGATTTTTATTAGGGGTTCAAGCACGAAGTGCTGAAACCCTATTGAAATTGTTAAGATTTTTATTATTATTATTATTATTATTATTCTTCTCCCCTAAAACTGATCGTTCAGACCAAACCGTAAGTCCTAGAAACTTGAAACTTGGCCAAATGATAGAGCTCAATATGGGGAGAACCTATCAAAGTCTCAGCCCAATTGGCCAATAGGGGGCGCTACAGTGATCAAAAATGCGTTTTCGCTCATAGCTCCTAAACTGCTTGTCGTAGACATTTCTGGAATCCTTGGGTCATGGCAAATTTGTAACGGTCACTCTGATTTGGGGTCTAGGAGGCCTCGTTTTTCCGCAAATTTGACATATGTCCAAAACCTACTTTTGCAAACTACTCCTAGTTTTTTTGCCCAATCGGAACCAAACCACTGAAGAAATGTTCTCTGGACAGTGAATATCAATAATTATCAAAAAAAAATTTCGACTGACTGTCGCAATGGCACGCCAAAACGTTTGAAAGTCGAGGACCAATTTTATGTAACAGGCTATAACTTGTGAACGAAATGAGATATCTTAACCAAACTCGCTACACATTTGTGTAAAAAAAATTCACAGATCTGCCACTTGGACGTAAAAACATAAAAATGGCTATAACTACGCAACCGTTGGTCCGATCGACCTGAAAATTGGTTTGCAGCGTCTTTGTCCAAAGTGACACAAGAATCTATGAGGACATTGGTGTATCTCAAAAAACATGGCCACCATTGGTCAATGAAGTTTGAGCACCTATTTGACAAGGTTAACGGAGGTCAATCGGAACAAAACTTGGTGGGCATGTTCAACTCATAGCCCTAAAGGACTGTAAGAACTTTGAAAGAAATCGGACACTAGTTGGCACTAATGAGTTTTATGGCTCAGTAATCACGTGGTGTTTCACATATCCACACAATATGCATATCATTTGATAGATCTCCCCATAATGCACAACTTTCCCTCAAGAACTATTGCTGTCAATCAAATCGTTCATTAATTATTCACAAATATTTTAAAAACCTACTTTTGCGAACTAGTCCTAGGTTTTTTACCCGATCGGAACCAAAACACTGCGGTAATATTCTCTGGACTCTTAAGATCAATAATTATCAAAAAAATTTTGAATTTTGTCCTTTGGTTACTTGTAACAATGTCATTTATTAAAGGGGTGTGGCCAAATATACCCAAAAGCCTATAAAACCTAAACGAAAACTCAAAACTTGGTGAAAACATATCGCAGATGACCCTTAAGAAGTATGTAAACTTTCATGGAGATTGGACCATAGGTGTTGCTATAACAGTTAAAAAGGCCTAAAAAACACAAGATTTCTATGGAAAATGACCTGAAATTGTAGATCATATTGATATATTCACACAAACACTATATCTTCATATCATATGACAGATCTCCTCATTCTGAACAACTTTGCCTCTGGGACTGATGCTGTCAATCAAATAGTTAATTAAATATTTACAAATATGTAAAAAAAAAAACCTTCTTTTGCGAACTAGTTCTAGTTTTTTTACTTAATCTCAATCAAACCACTGCAGTAATATTCTCTGAACTCTCTAGATCAATACTCTCAAATAGCCTCATATTACTAAAAAAATGCTCATATAATCACAAAAACACTAGATCTTCATATCATATGTTAGATCTCATAATTCTGAACAACTTTGCCTTTGGGACCAATGCTATCAATCAAACTGTTCATTAAATAGTTGAGATAATTAAAAACAAAATACTTGAACTAGTGAAATAGTTCTTTTTTTAAAACAAGAAATCAGTCAAATCAGTGCAGTACTAATCTCCAGATTCTATTGGTCAAGAATTATCCAAAAAAAAAAAAAGTTGAACATTTGCATTTGGACAACTATAAACCAGTCATTTTAAGATATATTCTTTACATTGTGTACCCAAAGGCCTATTAATACAAAAAGAAAGCCTACAAATTCTCAGACCTGCATAAAATAATGCATAGTTTCATTCTAAACAAGCATGCACAATTTAAGGTATATTGGGCAAAAAATAACACTCTAATAGTTATAAAGGTTAAAAACAGTGTTGTATGAGAAATTGCAATTTATAACCACTAGATGGCAGCGGAAGACCACTAATGGGCTCATTCAGCTAACTTAAACAGTACTGTTCAAAGGTTTAATGGATTCATGCTTAAACATTGTAAAAACCACTGTTACAACATTTTAAATCTCATTCAGTCAAAGTTTTACATTTTGTTCATACAGACATATCAGTTTTTACAATTTTGCCACATTATGATTACAGTGAAACCTGAAAATAACATCTAAACTCTACAAAAAAGAAGACTTTGCAATAAGTTTTGTGTCACCTATCACTTATTTCAAATATCTATATCTGCAACGAAATGTGTGCATGTGTATGTGTGAGTGCGTGTCTGTGAATATGCTTATAGAGTATAAATATAATAGTTTAATCATTTAATTTCAGTGTGTGTGTATGTGTGTTATGTGTCTGTGAGCTTATTCTCCATTTTTGATGCCTTTTTGTCTGAGTCCATTTCGTCTTATGTCTTTTTGTCTGATGCCTTTTTGTCTGAGTCCGTTTCGTCTGATGCCTAATTGTATGAGACCTGACAACCGAACTTGTTTTTCCTGAGACCTGAAGCTTTTGAGTCCGAGGCGCGATGCCGTTTTGTCCAATGACTGAAGCCTTTTAGTCTGAGGCATGACGCCTTTTCATTTAATGACTGAGGTCTGAGGATGTCCTAAAATGTACACCGTACTCCTGTGCTTAGAAGCACTAACATTACTTCATGAGCATAAAACTCCTAAAACAGATAAATCTGTCTTTCTGCATTGCAAATAACATTTCATTTCATGTTTTAGAAACAAATTTGAAGTGGGGAAGCTTTAGTCTTAACATTGCATAAACCAACTTTCTCTTACAGAGAAAGAAGGTTCCCTTTCGATACTTCACTCATACTGCGTATGGGGAAAAGCTCCCTTTTTCCCCGATACTGAAGCCGTTTTTCAAAACGCAGTGCAACTGCACTGCCATTGGTTTAATATGTAAACTTTTTTAAACCAATGACAGCGCTGCGTAGCTGCGCGAGCCTGTGGCGATGCAGCGCGCCAAAGCCCGCCAAAATGGGCGGGGCGAATGGCTATATAAGCAGGCAAATCGCCAGAGGAAATCAGATCTTACTCCTTCAGCGATGACTTCACTTCGCTGGATCTTTGCTGTACACCTTCGCCTGGAACGAGCTCTCGCCGTCGAAGAGGCACCGCAGCGGACCAGCTGAGACCGCCGACCGCCTGCAGCGCCGGCGTTCTCGCAGACAGCCGCTCTTAGCGCCGATCTTGGGCCGCCCGCTTCCCACTTCCGGCTGCTTCTCAGCGATCTCCTGCCGCCATCCGGCGATCACAAAAGAGCTTTTTCCAGCAGTTTTCACCTCTCTAAAAGAGCGTTTCTAATGCTGTTTTAACGGCAGGTGCCATGCCGCGCCACAGCTGTGGCACATGCAGAGCCCCTCTGTGAGTGTGTTTTCTGCCTGGGTAAATCCCACGCTGAGGCTGCACTCACTGAGACCTCATGCTGCTTTTGTGAGAGCATGAGTCTTTGTCTCTCTGCGCTGGCGGATCGCTTTTCTTTGATGAAAGTGATCCCGCCCCTCGCGCCCCCCCCGAGCCGGCCGGGAAAAGACAGCAGGGTAGAGGGGCTCAGCGCCCGGATTTGGGTGAGCTCACACTGGCTCAGCACCCGCGTGCCTCACCCTCTCCAATGAGAGATCCGTCCCCTGTCCTCTTCTCACGCCCAGAGCAGCGTCCCTCGGCTGAAGCGAGCAACCTTGTCTCTTTTGGCGGATCGGAGAACAAGCCACTTGACGGCTCCATGTCACTCGCGGCTTCTGAAATGGAAGACTGGGCCGGTGATTCTGACCCCGCCCACTTGCCGTCACTAGAGCCCATCGAAGCCAAAGCTGGGATGGATGCCGAGCTTTTCCACATCCTCTCCAAGGCTGCTGAGGAACTCCATCTGGAGTGGGCTCCCCCTGAAGAGCCGACACGCGGCAGGCTGGACGGGTGGTACCTGCCAGGACCCCGCCAGGCCCCCTGCCAGCGCTCTGCCCCGTTCTTCCCTGAGGTTCATGATGAGCTGACGAAGTTGTGGCGCGCCCCCTACTCGGCCCGCCTACGCACTTCCTCTGCAGCTCTCAGCTCAGTAGACAGCTCTCAGGAGAAGGGCTATGAGCAATTGCCGCCCCTGGACGAGGCCATGGCTGCTCACCTCTGCCCCCCCGCGGCTGTGAGGTGGAAAAGCAAGAGAGTCCTTCCTTCCAAGCCCTGCAGGACGACCTCTGCCATGGCTGGCAGAGCCTACACTTCTGCGGGCCGAGCCGCTTCAGCACTACACACCATGGCCATATTGCAAGTGTTCCAGGCAAAGCTTCTCCGTTCCCTGGATGAGTCTAGCCCTAGTGAACCTGCTTTTTTTCCTCTTCCACACTCGTCAGTGTTCAGCCCTCTAATCAGCGGCCTGCCATCTGACACTATCCAGCCTCTTGTCACGCGGGCCGAGGCCTGGCAGGCCATCCCCGGAGTGTCCAAGTGGGTGTTGGGGATAATAAAACACGGCTACTCACTGCAGTTCGCCCGAAGACTGTCCATCCCCCCCCCCCGCGTTTTCACGGGGTGATTCCCACCTTGGTAGAGCCGGACGACGCTCAGGTCCTCCGCACCGAAGTGATGACGCTGTTAAGGAAGGGAGCCATAGAGATGGTTCCTCCCTCAGAAAGCGGATCGGGGTTCTACAGCAGTTATTTCCTTGTCCCCAAGAAAGATGGCAGTCTCAGACCCATCTTAGACCTCAGACACCTGAACCTCTCCCTCATGAAACGGAAGTTCAGGATGTTGACATTGAAGCAGATCCTCATGCAGATTTGCCCCGAGGACTGGTTCTTCTCGCTGGACCTGAAAGACGCTTACTTTCACATCCAGATAGCTCCCCATCACAGACGATTCTTGAGATTCGCGTTCGAGGGTGTGGCTTACCAATATACAGTCCTTCCCTTTGGGCTGTCTCTAGCTCCCTGCACTTTCATGAACGAGGCGCTTTCCCCTCTGAGACAGATGGGAATCCGCATTCTGAACTATCTCGATGACTGGCTCATTCTGGCCCAGTCACGAACCGAGATAGAACACAACAGATCAATGCTCCTGAGCCAATTAGAGTGCCTAGGACTCAGGGTCAATTTCGCCAAGAGCTCACTGCTCCCTAGCCAACGTATTACGTTCCTGGGAGCGGTTTTGGACTCAGCCAATATAAGGGCGGTCATATCACCAGAGCACGCTCTGGTACTTCAGCAGCTCACGGCCTCCGTCAGGAACAAAGCCTGTTTCCCTCTGAAGTTCTTTCAGAGGATGCTAGGGCTGATGGCTTCCGCCTCCCCAGTTTTATACTGGCTGAAACTCCGGGTCCCACCTCATGCTTGGCGGCACGGCCGCTTTCGCATCAGGGTCAACCAGGCCTGTCTAGCAGCCCTGGAGCCTTGGATGAACCCTGTTTGGTTCAGTCGTGGAGTACCCCTACAGGTGGTTTCCAGAAGGACGGGGCTCTCAAACAGATGCGTCCAACCTGGGTTGGGGTGCTCTGTGTGAGGGTAGACCAGCCTTCGGCTCGTGGTCGCACGAGGAAAGCCATCTCCATATCAACTGCCTCGAGATGCTGGCAGTAGAACGAGCCCTTCAATCCTTTCAGGCAATCCTGGAAGGGCGCCACATCATAGTCCAGTCGGACAGCATGACAGTGTGTGTCCTACATAAATCACCAAGGCGGCCTTTTGTCCAGCCGCCTCTGCGCTCTGGCAAAGCGCCTCTTGGTATGGGCATTACCCAGGTTGCGATCGCTCAAGGCGACACACATACCTGGCAAGACGAATCTGGGAGCAGACATGCTTTCGCGAAGCAATGTCTCCTCGGACGAGTGGAACAAAATCTGGGAGATTTTCGGGAAGGCAGAGGTCGACCTCTTCGCCTCAGAAAACAACTCTCATTGCCCAACTTATTCTTCAAAGGACACAGATGCGCTGGCCCACGACTGGCCCAGCCTCCTTTTTTATGCTTTTCCCCCGATCACTCTGATCCCTCAGGTCATCAGACGAGTCAGGGAAGACAGGCACAGAGTCCTCCTGGTGGCCCCACTCTGGAGGAGCCAAGTTTGGTCCTCGGAGCTATTCAGGCTTTCCATGAAAGCCCCATGGCCAATCCCCCTGAGGCGGGACCTCCTCTCTCAGGCGAACAGGACAATCTGGCATCCACAGCCAGAACTCTGGGCTCTGCATGTATGGTCCCTCGATGGGAGCCTCTGAGCCTCCCCGGGGACGTGCTACACACCATTGCTCAGGCAAGAGCCCCATCTACAAGACACCTTTACGCCCAGAAATGGTCAGTCTTCGTTGACTGGTGCTCAGCACGAAACGAAGACCCTGTTGAGTGTGACGTATCTCTGATACTGTCATTTCTCCAAGAGCGTCTAGACAAGGGTCTCACCCCTTCCACGCTCAAGGTTTACGTAGCTGCCATTGCAGTATTTCATGTTCCTATTGCTGGCCAATCAGTGGGTCAAAACAGCCTCATTTTGCATTTCCTGAGAGGTTCTAGGCGGTTGAAGCCCCCACGTCCTCTCACCGTTCCCACTTGGGACCTCCCTTTGAACCGCTGCGGTCAGCTGACCTTCGGCCCCTAACGCTCAAAAACTGCTCTGCTACTTGCTCTAGCATCGGTCAAGCGTGTTGGCGATTTGCAGGCCCTCTCGGTGAGCCCTGCATGCCTTGAGTTTGGGCCCAATGACTCAAAGGTCATTTTAAAACCCAGGCATGGCTACGTCCCTAAAGTGCTCTCGACGCCATTCAGAGCACAGGTAATTTCCCTCTCAGCTCTGCCTCCGTTGTCAGGTGAGCGAGAGCTGGATTTGCTCTGCCCAGTGAGGGCTTTGAGGACATACATTGAGCGGTCACAGCCGTTCAGGCAATCTGACCAGCTTTTTGTCTGCTTTGGTGGCCGCACCAAGGGGTCTTCGGTCTCAAAGCAACGCCTCTCACGTTGGATAGTCGAAGCTATCACTCTATGTTACTCCTCTATGGGCCTTGAGTGCCCCATAGGAGTATGAGCCCACTCTACTAGAGGGATGGCCTCTTCATGGGCCTGGTCTAGTGGTGTCTCTATCAAGGACATCTGTGAGGCGGCCGGCTGGTCCTCGCCGTCCACTTTTGTCAGATTCTATAACTTGGACATCCCGACCTTGCACGCTCGGGTTCTTTCAGTTTGATACGATGGCCTCTATTAGACTCCATCATCATACCACCTCCAGGGAGCTAGCTCCCTCTTAGCAGTGTAGCGTCAAGGGTTCGACGGCTCCGGCCCTCTCACTTATCCTCTGGACCCCAGGGTGTTCAAGATAAGTCTTGTTGTTCCCTACCGTGGAATGGCGCGGTTGAATTCGTTCCCCATACGCAGTATTAGTGAAGTATTGAAAGGGAACATACTCGGTTACGAACGTAACCTCGGTTCCCTGAGATATGGAACGAGTACTGTGTTATATGCCGTGCCACGAGGCTGCGTCGGTTCAGTCGTATGACCTAATTTCCTCTGGCGATTTGCCTGCTTATATAGCCATTCACCCCGCCCATTTTGGCGGGCTTTGGCGCGCTGCATCGCCACAGGCTCGTGCAGCTACGCAGCGCTGACATTGGTTTAAAAAAGTTTACATATTAAACCAATGGCAGTGCAGTTGCACTGCGTTATTGAAAAAAAGGCTTCAGTATCGAGGAAAAAGGAGCTTTTCCCCATACGCAGTACTCATTCCGTATCTCAGGGAACCGAGGTTACGTTCGTAACCGAGTACGTTTATAAGGAGTTTTTGTCCCGTATTCTGTTCTTTTTATTTGTTTCAGTGAAATTGTGTTACTTTTGTAAGAAGCACTAAACTAAGCCTCCTGTGCTTAGAAGCGCTAACATTACTTCATGAGCATAAAACTCCTAACACATTTAAATGTGTCTTTCTGCATAGCAAATAACATTTCATTTCATGTTTTAGAAACATCTTTGAAGTGGGCAAGCTTTAAGCCAAGTCAAGTCAAGTCACCTTTATTTATATAGCGCTTTATACAAAACAGATTGTGTCAAAGCAACTGAATAACATTAATTAGGAAAACAGTGTGTCAATAATGCAAAATGACAGTTAAAGCAGTTCATCATTGAATTCAGTGATGTCATCATTCAGCTCAGTTCAGTTTAAATAGTATCTGTGCAATCATTTGCAATCAAGTCAACGATATCGCCGTAAATAAAGTGTCCCCAACTAAGCAAGCCATAGGCGACAGTGGCAAGGAACCAAAACTCCATCGGTGACCGAATGGAGAAAAAAAACCTTGGGAGAAACTAGTCTCAGTCAGGGGGCCAGTTCTCCTCTGGCCAGACGAAACCAGCAGTTCAATTCCAGGCTGCAGCAAAGTCAGATTGTGCAGAAGAATCATCTGTTTCCTGTGGTCTTGTCCCGATGGTTGTCTGAGACAAGGTCTTTACAGGGGATCTGGAGCTTTAGTCTTAACATTGCACAAACCAACTTTCTCTTACAGAGGAAGAAGGTTTTCAGGATATGTAGGCTTGCATTCTCTTCATTTGCTTAGTTTCACTAACATAGTGCTACTGTTCACAGAAGCACTAAACTAAGCCTCCTGTGCTTAGAAGCTCTAACATTACTTCATGAGCACAAAACTCCTAAAACAGATAAATCTGTATTTCTGCAATGCAAATAACATTTCATGTTTTAGCACTAAACTAAGCCTCCTGTGGACTACAATGAACTAGGATAGTATAATAATATAACGTAAATGTCTCGAATGAGGACGGTGTTTAAAGCGATATTTTATTAAATCAAGCAAATTCACCGAAATATTGCCGCGTATGAACAAAGAGCTTGTTAACATGGCAGCAAAAACTAGAACACAAACCGCGAGGCCCAGGAATTCCAATTAGTTAGGAAAATAAGATAAGAATGGTGAAATTGCGGTAGACAAATTTAAACAGAAAGAATGATCAATGTCATGGAAACATAAAATTGTACTTTGTTTCTTGGTGTAATGCAATGAAAAACTTTGTGGTTTACAGTTCACTATGGTGTGATGAGGCCTAGCGCCTATTAAACACACTGATAAAGTCACGAAATCTTGCAGTTTTAGGTGAAAGAGTTAGAAAAAGCATTTGTGTGTTTTGTTGGCCTATATTATTCTCGTTGTCATTATAAAGATTTGTATGTTTATATTCATTTCAACATATTTATGAACACTGTTACAGATTTTGTCTTAGTAACATGCAATACAATATTTTATCAAAAGATAACACTATGGACTGTTTGAGTAACACTCTCGTCTCTGACACTTTTACTATTGAGTTTTCACCGCTTACAGGCACCCAACAAACCGAAACTTGTAACTCTATCATAATTATTTAAAATAAATATAAGCTTCATGCCTGACACCTATGTAACTGACTAAAACTAATATTTATACTAAACAAACATTTGCAGTTGTGAAAAATTAAGAGAATTAATAGATAACAAAAATTGCTCACCGCATGTTTTCTTAAAGAAGAACAGGTTTATTAACACAGACATGACAACGCGCATGAACTGAACTGCAGTTTCCCCAATCAGTCCTAAAACACAATGAATGACTAAAACACTCAAAATCACCTCTCGCTTAAATTAACTACTTATCAACAGTGGTTTATTTATTGAAGTACTGTTTAGAGACACATACAAAGAAAATAGTGCATCCATGACTTGTAATGTGTCATTTTATACGTAATAGTTGTAACAGAGACTCACTTTTCATGTTGAAGTCTAGTGTCTCGCGGCCATTCATTAATTCATGTAAAAACACACACCGCATGTTTAAAGACTGTACAAAAACAACCAAGCAAAAAGTATACAGTAAGTAGAAAAAAGGTATTTACAGAGCTACATTAAAACTTTCACAATAGTTTTAGAAGAGTGGATTTCAGTAGTGATACATATTTCTGATGGGCAGACATAGTTCCTGTATAAAAGACTATGTCTATAACCCTTTTCAAAGGTATGGAGTGTGATGTTATGGTTCTTAATTGTGATCACATTATCCAACTCCGCCAAAAGTGTACAAACAGAAAAATGTAGCACTTGGTAGATGCTTATGCTTATGACCGATGGGGTGTACACATAGACCTACTCTTTAATGTCAAGAGGAAATGTTAAAAGAAACGAGTACGACGAGTAAAATGTGAACACTGTCATCAGCTATCTGAACAAGAGGTCTAAATCTAGTGCCGTAAGAAAAGAAAAAAACAAAAACAAATTTAAAGCAATGTTTATAAAAATATACCCAAATGATCACAAGCTGAATTTTCCGCATTCATATGTTATTTTTCTTAGTGATTGAGTTTCATAGGGGTTTTGTGTGCTAATAATTCCTTTATTTTTTGTGTCTGTATCCTTTTCAAGAGTGTGGAACTTTTGCAACCTCAAACTTTACTGAATTTCTAGCTTTGAGTGCAATGGTGAGATCACGCGAGATGTCAAAACGAGATGTTGTCGGTCTGCGTTCGAAACCGTATACCCTCTAAATAGGCACTTAATTTGAATAAGTACTAACCATAGACTGTATAAAAACAGGTACTAACTTAAGGAGCACTAAAAGAGTACATACTCTAACTCTACAGCCTGAATGCGTATGTAGGCTAGGTATGAACATACTCTACAGCCTGAATGTGTAAAGTATAAATGCGATTCGGATATCATCTGCTATGTCGACGTTATCATGTGACCTATGAAGTTATGAGTGGCGGGTTTAATTAATATTTTTGTAAGTATCTTGATAATAATTAAACTTACCCATGTTGTGGGTCTTGTTGAAGAACCAGCTGCCTTTTTATTTTGTGATTGTAGAATAGCCAATACTATTAATTTAAGTTTTTATATTTTTAACTCCACTAATGTGATCAAGTTTTATCCTTAAAGCATTTTTATTTTATTTTTATCACGAAAACCCAAAATCGTTATCTCTTTAATATTTTGTTAATAATTTTATGTGCAAAATGTTTCATCCACAAACAAAAGTGGCTTAAATCTCCTTAGCTTTCTTATTTTTCTTGTTGAATTTAATGCTTGCATAGGCGTAATTTGCAGGTGGGACGAGTGGGACATGTCCCCACCACTTTTTGCCAGGGTTGATATTGTCCCTACCACTTTTTTAAGCTAGGCTAATTGATAAATATCTTGCGGAAGGTATGTATTAAAGGGAAAACAAGATCAACAAATCATTCTTCATAATCTAATTAGGGTGAAAATAAATAAATAAATTTTTGACTCCTTGCACATACATAAGTATTGCAGTGATGTTTAGATGTTGTTTTTTGCTGTCCCACTTTTCGTAATGTTATCATAGCATTTTATTTTAAAAATGGAGCGTTTCCTTGTGCTAAGTAGGCCAGCCCTCTAGCTACTTAAGATTGTTCTAGTCATCTACTTGCAAGTTATATTAAAATCGATTAATATAATAATATATTAACCATACTTTAATATAGGCCTATAGCTTCAAGCTCGCGCATAAAACAATTGCCTCAAAGCACCGGCAAAGTGATTATGAACGTGTCGGGGAAAAAGAAGACACTTTAATTAATTATTAATAAACTAGTGCTTTCTGACTCAGTGTTGGGTGCGAAGATAAAGTTGCCGAATGCTGACTCGCCATCTCCACATGCACCTTTGTCATATGGACTACAAAATTAAAGAATATTACAAAATCGAGTGTGCGAGTTTTCCTTATATTTATTTTGTTATTCATAATTTTTATTAATAATAATAAAAAAAAAATAAAAAAAACATGGTTACTGTACTTTTACTATAACAAAAGCATGGTTAATTTTTGTATGGGAAAAACACGACTCATGCTCAGTATTAGGATTTTTCTATAAAGATATTTATAGTATATAAATATACTAATTTTGACATGCAGGAAATTTAGAAAGTATAGTTTTGTTAAATCTTGAGTATTAAAGTCATGAGAGAGATAGATATCAGGGCAAAATAAAGAGACTGAAAAGAAAAATGGAAGTGAAGGTGCAGTTCAGGAGAGAACTTTTTATTATTTTGCATGTCCCCAACCTAAAGATTTAAACCTTTTTTATGTCAGGTTCATACAAAAAACAGTGTTGTCCATGTTTCAGAATTTGGTTGAGATTTCCCGGTCTGAATTTTTTTTCCCAGTCCGCCCCTCATGGAAATTAATGGCTCAGACATGCGGTTTCATAGGCCTACTGAAGCTAGCAGTGTGTTCAGCCAATTGTGCTAGCCTGTCAGATTTTGCTACCTTACATTAAAACAGTGGGTAGTACAATTCGACAATGAAAAATGCTACCTGTAAAGTTATGGTTTATTAACGTCTACTACACCTACCACAACTCTGAAACTTATCCTTACAGTAATGCAATGTGTTATATTCGCGGTAGTAGCCAGAAGGGATACAGCTACAGGAAACCAGCAATAAAAAAATTTTTCTGCCTACAAGATTGTGTTTTATGAAAATCTACACCTACCACAACCCTAAACCTACCCTTACAGTAATGCAGATACATTAAATATTGTTGTTCAGCATGAGAAAAAGGACGCAATATTGATATGTGCATCCACAGTAAACCCTGGTAGGAAAATCTGACAGGTAGGATAAAATGTCAGGACACCACCTCAATATATGAGTACATGATCACATAAACATAATCTCTAGAACTGCTCTGAGTTACTTCATGAGCATTTTACTTGTTTTAAGAAAACTATCGTCATATCATATACAAAGAGACACCAATGTTTCAAAAAGACACCAGTGTTTCAGGAGTTTAGTACACAGAATAGGATGTATGCTTATAAGATTTGATTTATAACATTTGAGTTGATATATATGCTTTTATTTATTATTATTTTTTAAGTAACAATTTTCTTCCAAAACATTGTTAGATGCAGTGTTTCCTGTAGTTATGCAAATATTTGGTTTCAAAAACAGTATCAGTAAGCTATTTCTTATGATTTTAAATCTGCATTGATCTTTAGATCAATCTCAAAATAAAAGGCAGTACTAAAGTCTGATTTTGTGGTGGATGTGTTCACATTTGATCATCTTAATTCAAGTAATGAAGGATTTTTAAAGTCTGACAGTGTTGAGCACTACTGTAAGGTTAACCCTGCATGGTGTAAATGTTTGAAGATCATTAACAGTTGAAAATAAACATTCATTAGAAATTTAGAAAAGTAATCAAAAAGAAATCACAAGTAATTACTTTAATAAAGTAATTGAAAAAGTTACACTACTATTACAGGGCTCTAGACTAACTTTTTGCACTGGTTGCACTGGTGCACCTAACTTTTTTCTTAGATGCACCAGCACAAAAGTTAGGTGCACCCAAATTTTCGACCGCATTGCATTTAACACAGCAGTTTTACAAGTTCACTTTTTTTAATCGCTGTCCATACAGACAATATTGACTTGTAAATGATTAACTAACAACATAAAGTTCTTTATTTGAAGCACAATTCTACAAGAAAGGTAACTGAAAAACTGAAAAAGTGTTGGTGCTTAAAGTGCTTCCCTGAGCTTAAAACATCTCAAGATAAATGAAATAAAAAGAAAATCTAAATTAAGTGTTTTAAGGGCTTCAAACTGAACATCTCATGGCCCAATGTCTTATTAACTATCCTCCATTGCAGTCACATGCCCCTCGGATGGCCAACTCCTGTAGTTTGGCCTTCTTGATCTTTGGCCTTGGCTAAACCAGCTGGCCACACTCTCTCTAGCATCAAAATCTTCCAGACTTGGCCCCTCTACACTGATTCTTATCAGATCTTCCACTGTGTCTGAATGAAGGGATGCTCTAGTGCAGGGTTTCTCAATAGGCGGCCCGCGGGCCGGAGAGAAAAATGTTAGGCCCGCGTTAGTTTCAAATAATGTGACATGAAAATTCAAACGCAGTATCAGAAAGCAACATTTTCTTATATTGTGTATACACCGGACGCGAGTGGCGCGACGCAAAAACTGGATGCGGCGCAACGTTGCGCGACAAATCCCCGACAGAAAACTGCTGGCTCCTTCTATTTATGACGTGCTGACACAAAGTTCAAATGATTTGCAATGCTTTGTCGCGTCCAGTGTTACATACCGTGTGACAGCAAAAACATGGCAAGTGTGAAGTAAAGAAAAGTGGACACTGAAAATAGAGCTTTCAGAGCGCGGTAAAGTTAGTTTTAGGTTTGATATTCGCCTAGGCTGCTTTAGGGACCGTCTGCAAATTTACCTCTCAGTACAAAACGAAGTCCAGTAATTAATACAAATTATGTTTACAACGCCACAGTAAATGCCTTGTGGGCAAACTGACAGAAAATATTTAACCAATATGTCGCTACAGACAATATCTCCCTTACTGTATGTACAGTACACACAAACTATTTTCTTAAAAAAATTACTATAATTCACCAAAAGTTTTTTTTTTATGTTCCAAATGTTGTAGGAAATTCCTAGTGGCCAGACTGACTTACTACAGCTGAAAGTTTGCCAATATCTCCCTTACTGTACGTGTAGTACATAATTATTCTTAAAAAAACAATTACTGTAATTCACCAAAAGGGTTTTTTCATGTTTCAAAGGTTGTAGTAAGTTTGTAGTTACAAGACTGACTTACTACAGGTTAAATTTTTACCAATATCTCCCTTACTGTACATACAGTAAATAATTATTCTTAGAAGACAATTACTGTAATTCACCATAAGGGTTTTTTAATGTTCCAAATGTTGTAGTACATTCCTAGTGGCCAGACTGACTCACTACAGCTGAAAGTTTGCCGATATCTCCCTAACTGTATGTACAGTACATAATTATTCTTAGAAAACAATTACTTTAACCATAAGGCTATTTTTATGTTCCAAAGGTTGTAGTATGTTTGTAGTTACAAGACTGACCTACTACAGGTGAAAGTTTGCAAATTCCTTTCTTACTGTACATACAGTACAGTACATACTTATTCTTAAAAAAAATTGTAAAACACCAAAAGGGTTTTTTTTCATGTTCCAAAGGTTGTAGTATATTTGTAGTTACAAGACTGGCTTACTACAGGTGAAATTTTGCCAATATCAACCTTACTGTACATACAGTACGTAATTATTCTTAGAAAACAATTACTGTATTTCACCAAAAGGTTTTTTTTATGTTCCAAAGGTTGTAGTACGTTTGTAGTTAAAGTTTATATAGTGACTTTTATTGGTAAAAGAAAATCTACCTAATAATTATGCACACCTGGATATATGAATGTTTTCACATCCAGCCTTCATGGACAATTAAATATCACTTATAAATGATTAAATACAAAAATAATAGTAGTTATTAAGATTGATGTGGTTTGGAATTTGTTGAATGTGCTTGTTAAATAAAAACTATGATCAGAATATCAACTTGCCTAATAATTATGCATGCACTGTACATACAAACACAAGTGCACACACACACACACACACACACACACACCCACACACACATACTTACATCCATAAATAAATATGAATAATTTGCTATAAAATCCAAGGCCATTAGGAGAGTACTACAACCTTTAGAAAATGAAAAGAGGTTGTAGGTGAATTAGTTTTTAATACAAAAATTGTTGTGTGCTGTACATACAGTAAGGGTGTTATTGTAAAAATTTCACCTGTAGAAAGTCAGTCTGGTCACTACGAACGTACTGAAACCTTTGGAAAATGAAAAACCTATTTGTTTAATTACAGTAATTGTTTTCTAACAATAATTATGTACTGTGTGTATAGTAAGGGAGATATTTGCAAAACTTCACCTGTAGTAAATCAGTCTTGTAACTACAAACGTACAACAGTTTTTGGAACATGAAAAAAACCCTTTTGGTGAATGACAGTAATTGTTTTCAAAGAATAATTATGTACTGTATGTACAGTAAGATAGAAATTGGCAAAATTTCACCTTTAGTAAATCAGTCTTGTAACTACAAACGTACAACAGTTTTTGGAACATGAAAAAAACCCTTTTTGGTGAACTACAGTATTTTTTTTCTAAGACTTATGTACTCTATGTACAGTAAGGAAGATATTGGCAAAATTGCACCTGTAGTAAATCAGTCTTATAACTACAAACGTACAACAGCCTTTGGAACATGGAAAAACCCTTTTTGGTGAACTACAGTATTTTTTTTCTAAGAATTATTATGTACTCTATGTACAGTAAGGAAGATATTGGCAAAATCGCACCTGTAGTAAGTCAGTCTCGTAACTACAAATGTACTATAGCCTTTGGAACATGAGAAATCCTTTTGGTCAATTACAGTAATGGTTTTTGAAGATTAATTATGTACTGCATGTACAGTAAGGGAGATATCGGCAAACTTTTACCCATAGTAAGTCAGTCTTGTAACAACAAACATACTACAGCCTTTGGAATATAAAAATAGCCTTATGGTTAATTACAGTAATTGTTTCCTAAGAATAATTATGTACTGTACATACAGTAAAGGAGATGTCGGCAAACTTTCACCTGTAGTAGGTCAGTCATGTAACTACAAACATACTACAACCTTTGGAACATAAAAAAGCCCTTATGGTGAATTACAGTAATTGTTTTCTAAGAATAATTATTTACTGTATGTACAGTAAGGGAGATATCGGCAAACTTTCACCTGTAGTATGTCTGTCTTGTAACAACAAATGTACTATAGCCTTTGGAACATAAAAATAGCCTTATGGTTAATTACAGTAATTGTTTCCTAAGAATAATTATGTACTGTACATACAGTAAAGGAGATATCAGCAAACTTTCACCTGTAGTAGGTCAGTCTTGTAACTAGAAACATACTTGGAACATAAAAAAGCCCTTATGGTGAATTGCAGTAATTGTTTTCTAAGAATAATTATTTACTATATGTACAGTAATGGAGATATTGGCAAAATTTAATCTGTAGTAAGTCAGTCTTGTAACTACAAATGTACTACAACTTTTGGAACATGAAAAAACCCTTTTGGTCAATTACAGTAATTGTTTTTGAAGATTGATTATGTACTGTACATACAGTAAGGGATATATTGGCAAATTTTTACCTGTAGTAAGTCAGTCTTTATTACTACAAACGTACTTCAACCTTTGGAACATGAAAAAACCCTTTTGGTGATTTACAGTAATTGTATTTTAAGATTAATTATGTACTGTACATACAGTAAAGGTGATATTGGCAAAATTTCACCTGTAGTAAGTCAGTCTTGTTGCTACAAATGTACTACAACCTTTGGAACATAAAAAGCCCTTATGGTCAATTACAATAATTGTTTTTGAAGATTGATTATGTATTGTACATACAGTAAGGGAGATATCGGCAAACTTTCACCTCTAGTAGGTCAGTCTTGTAACTACAAACATACTACAACCTTTGGAACATAAAAAAAGCCCTTATGGTGAATTACAGTAATTGTTTTCTAAGAATAATTATTTACTGTATGTACAGTAAGGGAGATATTGGCAAAATTTCACCTGTAGTAAGTCAGTCTTGTAACTACAAATGTCATACAACCTTTGGAACATAAAAAAAAAAACTTTTGGTGAATTATAGTAATTTAAGAAAATAATTGTGTACTGAACACACAGTAAGGGAGATACTGTCTGTAGCGACATATTGGTTAAATATTTTCTGTCAGTTTGGCCACAAGGCATTTACTGTGGCGTTGTAAACATAATTTGTATTATTTATTGGACTTACTGAGAGGTAAATTTGCAGACGGTCCCTAAAGCAGCCTAGGCGAATATCCAGCGAATATCAATATGGAGACAGATTAGTCTCAAATATAATTCACGCAAAAAACACGATTCACACATGCGTAGACAATTTCTCATGCATGAAACCTAATTCACGTACACACAAAAAAATTTCACGTGCGTGAAAAAAAAATATATTCACAAAAAGCAATTCACATGCTCAAAATAAAATTATATATTCATAAAATACATTTCACAAGTGCAAAACACAATTCGTAGATATACAACTGTGCACAAAAACCTTTGAATGTTTAAAATGTACGAGTGTCTGAATGTACAAACCGTCATTTACTACGAATCCACTCGGTTTTGTGTGTGTGTGTTTTTGAGACTTTCCCGGCAGAGCTCTCTTCCCACGTGGGTCTGTCGTACTCTTTAGCCAATCAGATGCGAGCTTACCATTCAACCAATCATATCATAAGCCACCGAGAGTGCATTCAGAAGCTCGCAGGCAATCGGGGAGACGTCAAGAGAGAAGCCCATAGAAGCCCTGGCGTTACATTTTAAAATACTATACAAAATAAATAATCAGAATACTTACTCCTGCTCACTCACGCCAAAGAACTCCCCGCTCAAGCTCGCCGTTTCTACAAGATTAACGAAGGCAGTTTGCACGCACAGCTACTAGAAGATTGTCAGACAGGTTGCTGACGTCATCAAGCTTAGTTTGAGTCTGCGCGTCAGAAACGGAAGTTCTAAAAATCGCTAAAAATGGGCTTTACTTGTCTCAATTGAGTTCCAATTGGGTCGCTGTGTCCATTTCTTTTAATGTCTATGGGATTACTGATGTAAAGGCTTAATTTCCGTTCTAATTAATCCATATTGCGCAAAAGGTGCGCAGAATCGTGCTCCTTGAATGCACTCTCAGTGGCTTATGATATGATTGGCTGAATGGTAAGCTCGCATCTGATTGGCTAAAGAGTACGACAGACCCACGTGGGAAGAGAGCTCTGCCAGGAAAGTCTCAAAAACACACACACACACAAATCCGAGTGGATTCGTAGTAAATGACGATTTGTACATTCAGACACTTGTACATTTTAAACATTCAAAGGTTTTTGTGCACAGTTGTATATCTACGAATTGTGTTTTGCATTTGTGAAATGTATTTTATGAATATATAATTTTATTTTGCGCATGTGAATTGCTTTTTGTGAATATATATTTTTTTTTCACGCACGTGAATTTTTTTGTGTGTACGTGTATTAGGTTTCATGCATGAGAAATTGTCTACGCATGTGTGAATCGTGTTTTTTGCGTGAATTATATTTGAGACTAATCTGTCTCCATATATCAAATCTAAAACTAACTTTACCGCGCTATGATAGCGGATGCGAATGGACTGAACAGTTTTGAGTGAGTAATACCATCTATGTTATGGATGTTGGTTCGCAGTAAGTTCACAGTTTTAACGTAAGTTTGCTTTAGCCTAATTTATTTTCAAGATCTGCGGTAAAATATCCATTGCTGCTTTCACTATCGATATAAAGATCACGCAAAATAATATTCAAAGTCACATTAGACACTTTTAACATTGAATAAAGCACATAATCATTACCTGAGATTATCACTGTCATATTTTGTATTTTGTTCCTGCCGCGAGGTCACAGAAAATAAAAACCATTTCTAAAACAGAATTCCGGAGTTGCTTAATTGTAAGGTGTTGCTGTTGCAGGTGGTTAGGACAAAAACTACATGGAAAAGATACGTTTTATCGTGCCGTGTCACGTCTGGTTGGGACACAGTGTGTTACAGTTTGACCAAGAAAAAAAAAAATTTCTAAGTATTAAAATATTAATGCAGACAGATCTAATAATTGAATCTGCAATTAGGGAAAGTGGAGAGAAGAGATCCAGTCTGCAGATGAGCAGGAACAGTTGATTTGCATGGCAGACATGGATATCCAGATTTTTTGTTTGTTCATTTGTTTTTAATATTCAACAGGCAAAGTTCTTCTGTATCTAAATGCAATTTTTTTTTTTATAATTGTTTGAATAAAACAGACTACTGGCGGGAAAAAATCTGAATATTTATCTTGTGACCATCTTTTGATTATTTTAACAATAGCATAATTTTATAATAATAATAATGTATTAATAAACACTGGTTTATTAGTAAATTATTCAAATATCTCCTTACTATTTCCCCCTGTCACATTTATGGTAATTACTTTTGCCGGTGCTTTGCGGCAAGCTTGAGCCTATTGTGTGTATTTGAACGCAGAACTGTTCAGCTGCGCTGCTGCTGGCGGGACGATAAACACCGTCGAGCTGCTATTGACAGTCGCGGTAGCACAGTCTCTCATGTAGGCATGGGCCGATTACCGGTTTCAAGGTATACCGCTGAAAGAGTAGGAATCCCTCAGGCTGAGTGCAGCGTAGAGAGTAACACTGACCCCTCCTTCCTGTTGGTGTGAGCGAGCGGTCAGCCACGTGTGTGTGTAGGATGGCCAAACTTAAGGAGCTGCCCCTGGAACTTCACATTCAGCTCGGGTACACTTCACATTCAGCATTCCTTTCCGTCTCGCGCACAGGTTTATGCAGCAACAAACATACTACAGCCTCCTCAGCAACCTCCCGCTCTCTCTCGTGAAGCCAACACGGAAGTGACTTAAACTGTAATTCATCGACTGGCCGCTTGTATGGAATGCCAAGTCTGCCGAAATAAAAAATAAATAAATACATAAATAAATATACAAATAAATGTAAAAAAGAAAAAAAATAATAAATATATATATAAATAAATATACATATAAAAGCAAAAAAAACGAAAATAAATAATTATTTATACATTTATTTCCTTATTTATGTATATATTTAATTTTTTTCCATATTTATTTATTTCTTCTTTTATTTATTTATACATTTATTCATTTATACATTTATTTCTACATTTATTTATTTTTACATTTATTTATTTATACATTTATGTTTTTCTACATTTATTTATTTCTTCATTTATTTCTTCCTACATTTTCTTCCTGCGTAGGGTAATGAGGAGGGCGTGGTTTACCTCAGACATAGCAATCGAGCTCAGAGTAAGCGAAGGCGAAGGGTTGAGGCCACAGTGACACCCTGTGGCGAAATACAATAAGTATCACTGACGTTGATACGGTCTGTGACTGCGAGGTATATGGTTAAAATCTTACTGTGTGACATGGATATGCTCGTCTTTATTCCGGACATGGTCGTAGAACATCATTTGGTCTGGATTTGTAAAATGTCCTGGGCTAACAAACATGAAACAGGGACTCTGAAACGGAAGCGCTTTATTTTTTCCATTTTTCGGTCAAAAACTCACGGAAGGAAGCAGGGCACATAGGCTACAGTGAAGTCAACGCAAGCATATTGACCAATGCTTTTGAAACGAGACCATTGCATTTGAATGTAGCCTAATTTCCAAAAACAATACTGACAGCAACAGCCTTATTAAATGTATGAACGTCACGTTAATCCACATCGATAAATTCAGTTAGAGGATAAGACTGTAGCCTATAGGGCAGTTAGCCTACCACTAAATTCCAACCAGATCTTCATCAGAGCCATCAATACAGAAGAGATCTCAATGCTTTTACACAGCAATTAGCCTACAAGTGCATACAAATATTATGAAGTGTCTTACGCCTACATTTTGAAGACATAAATATGACATGATGGAATCAATGAATTGATAGCCTACGTTTAATATGAAACTAAAACAGACACCAGGTGGCAGAAAGTCCACTGTCTTAATGAGTGAGTTCAATCCACTCGTTTGATACACCGAATCAAAAACAACTCGACGTGTTGAAGCGATTTGTTTCTGATCATTTATATTTAGGCCTATGCGGTAATCTAAATAATTATAATAGACTAATAATAATAATAATAATAATAATAATAATAATAATAAATAAATAAATGACCAAATGCTCAAAAAGTTGGCAGAGAGGGGTCATGTTTGGGGAAACAATATAATTGTTGATAGGCTATATTTTTCGGGGCCATGGGTTTAATGCGCAAACCTGCGTGACCATATAGCAACTATTCAGAATGGAAATAACGAATGCATTAATATTTTGTTTTGAATTTAAGAAAAGTCGATTGAATATTTACAGGTTTATCTCCTTATTATTTTCAGAATAGTAACGTCTTTGTAACCAACCACAGTGATCAAAAATCTCTATCTAATAGGCTACTTCAAAAGATCAAATCAAATTATATATTGTAAAAGTTTGTACAAATTTATGTAGCCCAAAAACATAACAAAAAATAGTCTACATAACTTTTTAATTATTATTATTATTATCATTCTTTCTTTCTTTTTTTTATTATTATTAGTATTAGGCTATTGTTATCATCATCAGCAGCAGCTGGCAGACCATAATGGAATCTATTTAAAGGGAATGATTGTGGTGGGGAGTTTTTGGTCAAAACTATTGCAGTGATAGCCTACTGCGAATATAACGGGTTGAAATAAAAGACGTCGCCGTCCACAGAGACATTTCTATGTGCACTATTTCATCCGTGTGAAAACCTTAGTCCCCTGGCTATCATTTCAGAATCTGCAATTCAAAATAAATTTTGCCTGCCACTGCAGCAAATTCAGCAGCTTTTAGATAGTGTTGTTGGTCCGACTTTGTCAAGACAAACCCGACGGAGCTCAGCCCCGAAATTCAACTGCTGTCGCTCTTCTCTTTCTTTACTTTCAGCTGTAGCTTGTGGGTCCGTGTATATTTTGGTCATTCGATTTTCTATATAAAAATAAATAAATAAAGATAAATGAGAAAACGGTTTGATTTTCGTTTTTTTCGTTTTGTTTAAGAAACGGAAAAAGAAAATGTAGCTGGATTTTTACGTATTTTTTGTTTCGTGGGTAAAAAATGAGATTATGTTTTAATATTTTGTTTGAATGTGTGGGCGGCGCTGAAAACGCCCCTTTCATCCTTCTGTACCGCACCGACAAGCAGCAACCGCAAGCTCAGCAGTTCATTTTCACCAGGAGAGAAGCGGCAGACAGCAGAGTTTATTAATCCTGCGGATTCTTGCTAGTGGTGCTTGCAAG
>NC_056593.1:22140584-22177333 GCF_018340385.1 Cyprinus carpio | reverse complement strand
GCAAAAAACTTTTTTTAAAACTGTGAACTTACTAACCCAACACCCTAACATAGAGGGATTACTCACTAAAAACGGTTCATCCTTGCACCCGCTATCAACCCGGGTAAAGTTGTTTTGTTTGATATATGCAGATTAGTCTAAAATTTAAAATTCCCGGCAAAAAAAACGATTCCACATGCGTAGCAATTTCCGGGCATAAAACCAAATTCCGTACCCCCAAAAAATTCCGGGGTGAAAAAAAAATATATTCAAAAAAAGAAATTCACTGCAAAATAAAATTATATTTCATAAAAAACATTTCCAATGCAAACACTTCGAGTAACAACTGTGCAAAAAAAACCTTTGAATGTTTAAAATGTAAAATGTCTGAATGTACAAATGTCTTTTTCTGAATCCCACTCGGTTTTTTTTGTGTGTTTTTGAGACTTCCTGGCAGAGCTCTTTTCCCGGGGTTGCCCCGACTCTTTAGCCAATCAGATGTGAGCTTTCCATTCACCAATCATATTAACCACGAGTCAAGGGCCGATTCGGCCCTTTTGGGAAATGGATTAATTAAACGGAAATTTAACCCTCGTTTCCCGGGGGTGAAAAGGACCCGGGCCCAATTGGAACTCATTGAGAAAATGAAAACCCATTTTGCGTTTTTTGAACTTCCTTTTTTACCGCAGACCAAACTAACTTGTGCGCGCAACCTTCTGACAATCTTTTGTACTTGGGGTCAAAATGCTTCGTTAAACTTGCAGAGCGGGAGCTTTGGGGGGGGTTTTTTTGGGGAGTGAGCAGAGTAGTTTCTGTAAATTTTTTGTATAAAAATGGAGGGCTTCTTGGGCTTCCTCTTGACTCTCCCGATTGCCTGCGGCTTCGAATGCACCTTCGTTTTGATATGTTGGTTGAAGGGAAACTCGCATCTATTTGGGTAAAAGTCGCAGACCCCGTGGGGAAAAGAACTCTGCCGGAAATCTCAAAAACCACACACCAAAAACCCGGGGGAGTTCGTGTTGCATTTTTTCAAATCAAATTTTAAAAATTAAAATTTTTTTGCCGGTTTTTCTGAAAGTTTTTGCCCTTTTTTAAATTTTTAGTTTTATTTTTTTTTTTTAATTTTTTTGTGTTATTTTTTTTTCGCCGGAAATTTTTTTTTTTGGGTACGTGAATTGGGCTGCATGAAAAATTGTCTCCGTAATTCTGTTTTTTTGGAAATTAATTTTTCTAAACTCCTAGATATTCGCTGGGTTTCGCCTGGCCTTTTGGGGCCGTCTCAATTACCTCTCAGTAATCCCCTAAATCAAAAATTTTTTAAACCACGAAAGCCTTGTGGCCAACTGACGAAATATTTAACCAATGTCGCTTTACGAATTCTCCCTTCGTTTGTTCGTCACATTATTTTCTTAAATTCATAATTCCCAAAGTTTTTTTTTTTATTTCCAAAAGGGTTTTATGAAATTTGTGTTACAAAACTGACTTACTACAGGGGAAAATTTTTCCAATTCTCCCTTACTGTTAAAATACATAAATAAAATTCTTAGAAAACAAATTTCGGGAATTTACCAAGGGGTTTTTTTTTTTCCAAAAGGGTTTTTGTATGTTTGTTAAATTTTAAGACTGACCCACTAAGGGGAAAATTTTTCCGAAACTCCCTTTCGTTGGGCAATACTAATCCAAACTTCAAAAAAAATTACTGTAATTGACCCAAAAAAGGCTTTTTTTTTCCAAAGGTTTAGTACTTTGTAGCAAAAAGACGACTTTCTACAAAAATGAAATTTTGCCAATATCACCTTACGGGGGTTTTACAGTCATATTAAACTTAAAATACAATTACTTAAAACACCCCCCAAAGGGGTTTTTTTTGTTCCAAAGGTTTGGAAAACTTTTTTGTAATAAAGCCCGATTCTACAGGTAAAATTTTCCATATATTTCCCTTTCTGTATTTTTCAGTACATAATAATCTTTAAAAACAATTACTGAATTGACCAAAAGGGGTTTTTTTTTGGTCCCAAAAATTGTATACCTTTGTAGTTACAAGGGCTGACTTCCACAGATTTAAAATTTTTTCCAATATCTCCATTTTCTGACATATGTAAATAATTATTCTTAAAAACAATTCTGTAATTTACCAAAGGGGTTTTTTTTTGGGTTTCCAAATATGTTTTTTAGTTACAAGACTTCCCCACTCAGGGGAAAGTTTGCTGATATCCCTTTCGTAAGACAGTACAATTATTTTTAGGAAAAACCTTACTGTAATTAAACCCTAATCTATTTTTATGTTCCAAAAGGGTGTAGTAAAAATTTTTTGTTACAAAACAAACATACTACAGGGGAAAATTTGCCGATACTCCCTTCCCGTACATACAGTAAAATAATTATTCTTAAAAACAAATTTCGTAATTCCCCAAAGGGGTTTTTTTTTGTTCCAAAGTTTTTGGATGTTTGGGAGTTACCTGACCCGACCCCACACCCGGTGAAAATTTTTCCGCCCTCCCTTTACTGTATGACCTACCTTAAATTTTTCCCTTTGGAAAAAAATTTCGTAATTAACCAAAAAGGGTATTTTTTTTTCCAAAAGGTTTTATGTTTGTTGTTTTCAAACCACTTACTATGGGTAAAAATTTTCCGATAAATTTCCCCTTAAAGGGACATGCAGTACATAAAATTAACTTCCCAAAAAAAATTTTGGAATTGACCAAAAGGAAATTTTCCCCATGTTCCAAAGGCTATAGTACCTTTTTTTTTCGAGACTGACTTACTTTCAGGGGCGATTTTTGCCAAACTTCCTTACTGTACTAGATTTCATAAAATTCTTAAAAAAAAAACTACTTAGTTTAACCAAAAAGGGTTTTTTTCCATGTTTTCCAAAGGCTGTTGACGTTTTTTATTTTTAAACGGAAATTTAAATACAGGTTGGGATTTTTTTCCCAATTTTCTTCCTTCCCGTAAACAATGTAAAATTTTTCCCCCCCCCCGAAAAAAAAAAAACTTTTAGTTTTACCAAAAAGGGTTTTTTTTATGGTTTCCCAAAAGGGTGTTGTAAATTTTGGGAGTTATAAGACGGGTTCACTAAAGGGGAAAATTTTTTCCAATTTCATCTTTACTGTTGTACATTTTCATAATTTTTCTTTTTAAAACTTTCTGTCTTTACCAAAGGGGTTTTTTTTTGTTCCAAAGGGGGTTGTAATTTTTAGTTTTCAAGCTGATTTACTTTCATTTTAAGTTTTGCAAAAATCCCCTTAAACCCCATCCACACGTACTAATTTCTTGAAAAAAATTCTGGAATTCAACAAAAAGGTTTTTTTATTTTTCCAAAGGGTTTTAGTACATTTGTATTTACCAGACTACCTTTTTTAAGGTGAAATTTTTACAAAAAACACCCCTTTCTTATGGACACACACACATTTTTTTTATTAAAAACCAATTTTACCTACAAACCCCTTTTCATTTTCAAAGGGGGTTTTAGTACTCTCCTAATGGGCCCTTGGATTTATAGCAAATTATTCTATTTTTTATGGATGTATATTTTGTGTGGGTGTGTGGTGTTGTGGTGTTTGTGTTTTTGCGCCTTTTTGGTTTTTTATTAAAATGCTGCTAATTTTGCAAGTTGATATTCCCAAACATAGTTTTTATTTAACAAGCCATTCCCAAAATTTCCCAAACCCCCTCCAAACTTTTAAAAACTAAATATTATTTTTGGATTTAAAACATTTTAAGTGATATTTTTAAATTTTTCCTTAAGGGGTGGATTTTGAAAAAATTTTATTTCCCGGGTGGGATAATTATTAGGTTTGATTTTCTTTTACCAAAAAAAAGTTACTAATAAAATTTTCCCACAAAAGTACTAAAAACCCTTTGGGAAAATAAAAAAACCTTTTTGGGGAAAACAGTAATTTTTTTTCCAAAAATATTACTACGTATGTACGTAAGGTTGATATTGGCAAAATTTCACCTGTTTTTAAACCCGCTGTAAATACCAAAAATACTACAACCTTTTTGGAACAAAAAAAAAAAACCCTTTTTTTTTTTTGGGGTTTTACATAAGTTTTTTTTAAAAATAAATTGACTGTCCCGTATTCAGTAAAAGGTTTGCAAACTTTTACCTTTATTTGGGCCCGCCCTTTTTAACCCCAAACATACTCAACCTTTGGGAAAATAAAATAGCCCCTTTGGGGTTAAAATAATTGTTTTCTAAGAATAATTTTTGTACGGGAAAATACCGTTTTGGGAGATTCGGGAAACTTTTCAGCTGTATTGGGTTTATCGGGCCCCTAGGAAAAGGGAAATACAAAATTTGGGAAAATTAAAAAAAAATTTTGGTGAAATTTCGTAAATTTTCTTTTTAAGAAAATTATTTTTTCTGAAATTTTCAGTTTAAAGGGGGAATATTGGTAAAATTTTTCCCCCGGGTTTAAATCATCCCTTTTAAATACAAAATTACTACAACCTTTTAACAGGAAAAAACCCCAAATTTGGGGATTTACAGTATTGTTTTTTTTTAAAAATAATTTTGTTAAATCCCGGGCAGTAAGGGGGATATTGGCCCAAAATTTCCGCTGTTAAGTCTTTTGGCCCCTAGGAATTTCCTACAAAATTTGGGAAAATAAAAAAAAAAAATTTTTTTTAAATTTTAGTAATTTTTTTTAAAAAAAGTTTTTTTTTTATGTACTACATAAGGGAAATGGTCTTACGACATATTGGGTTTAAAAATTTTCTTTAGTTTTGCCCACAAGGCATTTTTCTGGCTTGTAAAAATAAAATTTTTATTAAAATTTCGGCCTTTGGGGTTTTTTTTTATGAGAGGTAAATTTTTCCGGACGCCCCAAAGCCCTAGGGGAAAACCCCCCCCAAAAATAAATTTACCGCGCTCTGAAGCCCCTTTTTTTCATTGTCCACTTTTTTTCTTTTCACACTTGCCCCGGTTTTTTTCCCGTCACCTGGATGTAACCCCTGGCCCCGACAAAGCCCTTGCCCAAAACATTTGAAAATTTGTGTTCCCGCACGTCTAAATAGAAGGGCCACAGTTTTTTTTTGTCCGGGGGTTTGGGGGGGGCCCAACCCTTTCGCCGGGAAAACCCTTTTTTTTCGTCGCGCCCCTCGCGGGCCGGTGGGATCACAAATAAAAAATGTTGCTTTCTGTAATGCTTTTTATTTTTTATGTCACATTATTTTAAAACTAACGCGGCCTAACATTTTTTTTTCTCCGGCCCCGGGCCGCCCAAATTTAGAAACCCTGGGACTAAAGGGTCCCTTTTATTCAACACCGTGGAAGATCTGATAAAATCATGTAGGGGGGGCCGTCGGGGAAAATTTTTTATGCTAAAAGAGTGTTTCCAGCCTTTTTTAAACCCCGGGCCCCAAAAATCAAGAAGGCCAAACTAAAAGGAGGGGGCCCTTTCCCGGGGGCCCTGTGCCCGCAATTGGGGGTTTTAAAAAACCTTTTGGGCCCCCCGGGTTTTTAGTTTGAAGGGCCCTTTAAAAAACCCTTTAAATTTGATTTTCTTTTTTTTTCATTTATCTTGAGATGTTTTAAACTCAGGGGAAACAAATTTAAGCACCAACACTTTTTCAGTTTTTCAGTTACCTTTCTTTAAATTTGGGGTTCAAAAAAAATTTTTTAAATTTACCAAAAGGGGTTTTTAGTTCCAAAAGGGTTTTAGTACATTTGTACAACAAGACTGACTTACTACAGGTGAAATTTTGCCAATATCACCTTTACTGTATGTACAGTACATATTAATCTTAAAATACAATTACTGTAAACCAAAAGGGTTTTTTCATGTTCCAAAGTTGAAGTACGTTTGTAGTTTAAAAAAGACTGACTTACACAGGTAAAAATTTGCCAATATATCCCTTACTGTATGTAAAAGTCATATCAAACTTCAAAAACAATTACTGTAATTGACCAAAAGGGTTTTTCATGTCCCCCAAAGTTGTAGTACATTTGTAGTTACAAGACTGACTTACTACAGATTAAAAATTTTTCCAATATCTCCATTACTGTCATATATAAATAATTATTCTTAGAAAACAATTACTGCAATTCACCAAAGGGCTTTTTAAAGTTCCAAGTATTTTCTAGTTACAAGACTGACCTACTACAGTGAAAGTTTTCTGATATCTCCTTTACTGTATGTACATTTCTAATTATTCTTAGGAAACAATTACTGTAATTTAACCATAAGGGTATTTTTATGTTCCAAAGGCTATATTTCAATTTGTTGTTACAAACAGACAACTACAGTGAAGTTTTGCCGATATCTCCCTTACTTTTACATACTAAATAATTATTCTTAGAAACAATTACTGTAATTCACCATAAGGCTTTTTTATGTTCCAAAGGTTGTAGTATGTTTGTAGTTACATGACTGACCTACTACGGGGAAAGTTTGCCGACATCTCCTTTACTGTATGTAAGTACATAATTTTCTTAGGAAACAAATTTCTGTATTAACCAAAGGCTATTTTTTTATTTCCCAAAAGGGTGTAGTATGTTTGTTGTTACAAGACTGACTTACTATGGGGAAAGTTTTGCCGATATCTCCCTTACTGTACATGCAGTACCTAATTAATCTTCAAAACCATTACTGTAATTGACCAAAGGATTCTCATGTTCCAAGGCTAATACATTTGTATTACGAACTGACTTACTACAGGTGCGATTTTGCCAATACTTCCTTACTGTACATAGAGTACATAATAATTCTTAGAAAAAAATACTGTAGTTCACCAAAAAGGGTTTTTTTCATGTTCCAAAAACTGTTGTACGTTTGTAGTTATAAGACTGATTTACTACAGGTGCAATTTTGCCAATATCTTCCTTACTGTACATAGAGTACATAATAATTCTTAGAAAAAAAATACTGTAGTTCACCAAAAAGGGTTTTTTCATGTTCCAAAGGCTGTTGTACGTTTGTAGTTATAAGACTGATTCACTACAGGTGAATTTTTGCCAATTTCTATCTTACTGTATGTACAGTACATAATTATTCTTTGAAAACAATTACTGTCATTCACCAGAAGGGTTTTTTCATGTTCCAAAGGCTGTTGTACATTTGTAGTTACAAGACTGATTTACTACAGGTGAAGTTTTGCAAATATCTCCCTTACTATACACACAGTACATAATTATTCTTAGAAAACAATTACTGTAATTCAACAAATAGGTTTTTCATTTTCCAAAGGTTTCAGTACATTTGTAGTGACCAGACTGACTTTCTACAGGTGAAATTTTTACAATAACACCCTTACTGTATGTACAGCACACAACAATGTTTTATTAAAAACTAATTCACCTACAACCTCTGTTCATTTTCTAATGGTTGTAATACTCTCCTAATGGCCTTGGATTTTTTCATATTATTTAATGAAAAAAAATTTGTTTAGTAAATGTGGTTTGTGTGGGTGTGTGTGTGTGTGTGTGTGTGTGTGTGCGTGCACTGTGTTGGTATGTACAGGGGTGCCGGCCATAATAGTAGGCAGGTGAGATGCCTGATCATATTTTGTATGGAACAAGCACAGTCAACCATTCAAACCACATCACTTAATAACCTACTTTTTGATGTTTGGTATTTTAATCATTTATAAGTGTATTTATTGTCCATGAAGGCTGGAGTGAAAACATTCCTATACTCCAGTGCCTGAATTAATTCGTAGATTTTCTTTTAACCAATAAACTTTACTATATATAAGCTTTTAACTATAGCGTACTACAACCTTTGGAACATAAAAAAACCTTTTTGAATGAAATACAGTAATTGTTTTCCGTCAGTACGTGCTGTATGTACAGTAAGGTTGATATTGGCAAAATTTCACCTGTAGTAAGCCAGTCTTGTAACTACAAATATACTACAACCTTTGGAACATGAAAAAAAACCCTTTTGGTGTTTTACAGTAATTTTTTTAAGAATAAGTATGTACTGTACTGTATGTACAGTAAGAAAGGAATTTGCAAACTTTCACCTGTAGTAGGTCAGTCTTGTAACTACAAATACTGACAACCTTTGGAACAAAAATAGCTCTTATGGTTAAAGTAATTGTTTTCTAAGAATAATTATGTACTGTACATACAGTTAGGGAGATATCGGCAAACTTTCAGCTGTAGTGAGTCAGTCTGGCCACTAGGACTGTACTACAACATTTGGAACATTAAAAAACCCTTTGGTGAATTACAGTAATTGTCTTTCTAAGAATAATTATTTACTGTATGTACAGTAAAGGGAGATATTGGTAAAAAATTTCACCTGTAGTAAGTCAGCCCTTGTAACTACAAACTACTACAACCTTTGAACATGAAAAAACCTATTGGTAATTACAGTAATTGTTTTTTTAAGAATAATTATGTACTACACGTACAGTAAGGGAGATATTGGCAAACTTTCAGCTGTAGTAAGTCAGTCTGGCCATAGGAATTTCCTACAACTTTTGGAACATAAAAAAAAAACTTTTGGTGAATTATAGTAATTTTTTTAAGAAAATAGTTTTGTGTGTACTGTACATACAGTAAAGGAGATATTGTCTGTAGCGACATATTGGTTAAATATTTTCTGTCAGTTTGCCCACAAGGCATTTACTGTGGCATTGTAAACATAATTTGTATTAATTACTGGACTTCGTTTTGTACTGAGAGGTAAATTTGCAGACGGTCCCTAAAGCACCTAGGCGAATATCAAACCTAAAACTAACTTTACCGCGCTCTGAAAGCTCTATTTTCAGTGTCCACTTTTCTTTACTTCACACTTGCCATGTTTTTGCTGTCACACGGTATGTAACACTGGACGCGACAAAGCATTGCAAATCATTGGACACATTGTGTCATCAAACACTTCAGAATAAAGGAGCCAGCAGTTTTTCTGTCGTGGATTGTTTCGCGCAACGTTTCGCCGAACTCCAGCGGTTTTTTTTGTTTGTTATTGTTTGCGTACGCGCCACTCGCGTCCGGTGTATCACATATAAAAAAATGTTGCTTTTCTGATACTGCGTTTGAATTTTCATGTCACATTATTGAAATCTAACGCGGCCCCTAACATTTTTTTCCTCTCCTCCGGCCCTGCGGCCGCCTCTTGAGAACCCTGCATCCTAGAGCATCCCTCAGTTCAGAACACAGTGGAAGATCTGATAATAATCAAGTGTAGAGGGTGCCAGTCTGGAAGATTTTGATGCTAAAAGAGTGTGGCCATCTGGTTTAGCCAAGGCCAAATATCAAGAATGCCAAACTACAAACTACAGAGTTGGCCATCCGAGGGGCATGTTACTGCAATGGAGGATCGTTAAATAAAGACATCTGGTGGCCACTGAGAGGTTTATCAGTCGCTTGACAACGCCTCTACAACACCCTTTACTTTGTAGATCTTTTCTTTTTATTTCATTGCTGTATCTTGAGAGTTCTCTAACAGACAAATAATCTCAGGGAACTACATTTAAAAGCCGCCAACCACACCAACTTTTTTTGCAGTTTTTTTTTCTTCTAGGGGGTATACTGACCTTCCACTTGTAGAATTGTGCTTTCTCAAGAATCACAGAACTTTATGATTTGTTCGATTAATCATATTTACAAAACTCAATATTGTCTTTATGCCAGCGATTGTACAACAGTGAACTTGTAAAACTTGCTGTGTTGTAAAATGCATGCGGTCGAAAAAATTATTGGGTGCCCTCTCAACAACTACTTTTGTGCTGGGGCAGGGTCTAAGAAAAGAGTTAGGTGCATATCACAACGGGCAGTGCATACCGAGGTTGCAAAAAAGTATTAGTCGTCCTATAATAGAGCCCTACGTAATAGTATCGATACACTTTTTTCAAATTACTTTTTTTAACATAGGGATTTCTTTGTGGGTTGATGTCTTTTTTGAGATGTACTCTTTATCCTAACAAATTCTTCTACCTATAAAGAGTTTACTCGAATGGTTTAATTTTACAACTGTTTAAGGATCGTTAAAAAACCGAACGTTTGACGCAAATACACAGTGCAGGGTGTAACCTTAAAAAGTTAGTGCTCAAACAACTGTCAGACGCTACTTTTGCAAAACATCTGTCCCTCGTTCATTACCTATAGCAATGTAAATATTGACGCCAATTTACAAATGTGAACAAAATCCACACACAAAAGTTCAGGACTTAGTGCTAAGTTCTACTAGGCAACTTTTATTTTGAGAGTGATCTAACGATCAATGCAAGATTTTAAATCAATAAACGAAAATCCAGCTTTGTACTGATGTCGGCGCCCAGGTCTGCCTCTTACCTTTTAATCCTGCTGAAAAGCTTAGTATGAAACACCCACTCTTAGTGACACTACTACAAGGAACCCACTCGCATCTAGATCCTGTTTTGGGAGAAAATGGTTACTTAAAAAAATAGTAATAATAAAGTAAAAGCCTATATATCAAACGCAACAGTGTTTATATATCAAATCCTAGTACAGCATACTTCCTTTCTTTGTGTACTAAACCTCACTGAACACACTAGAGATGTCCTTTTTGAAAACCTGGGGATTGTCCTCCTTCTTGCTATATGAATTGCTGATAGTATTTCTTAAAACCACGTAAATATAGCCTCATGAAGTAACTCAGAGCCAGTTCTAATGAGAATTATGTTTAGTGACAATACATGTACTGTCAATATATTGAGTGGTTGTCCTCGGACATTCCTGAACGATTATTCATCCTCGATGACCATTCATATTTTCCTACCATGCGTTTACTCCGGTGGATGCTCACAGATCAAGATTGGCGTCCGTTTTTCCCCCGTCCGCATGGCTTGAACCAACGGAATATTTAATGTTATCTGCATAAAACTGTAATGGTAGGGTTTTAAGGTTTGTGGTAGGTGAATAGTTTGTCATAAAAACAACAATCTTATGTAGGCTAGAAAAAAATTTTCTTAATGCTACGGTTTTCTCCGTAGCTGTATCGCCTTCTTGGCTGACTACCCTTAGCGCTATAACACACGTTGCCAATCGTTGTGGGGTGTTACAGCGATAAGTTTCAGAGATTGTATGGTATGTGTGTTGAACGGTTAATAACCATTCCAACTAAACTTTAAATAGCAGGTAGCCATTTTTCCATTGATCCGAATTGTACTACCAAAACCAAGCCTACAGCACCTGTTTTTTAATGTACGGGATAGCAAAATCTGACGTAGGCTAGCACCATCTTGGCTAAGAACACAACTGGCCTAGCGTTCAGTGGCACTAAGAAACCAGCATGTCTGAGCCATTAATTTCCTGAGGGGACGGACTGGGAAAAAAAATTCAGACCGGGGAAATCAATCTAAACCAAAATTCCCTGGAAAAAAAAAAACTGGACAACACTGTTTTTTGTATGAAACTCTGAACATACAAAAATGGTTTAAATCATTTAGGTTGGGGACATGTCAAAATAATAAAAAAGTCATTCTCTCACTTTGAACTGCACCCTTCACTCTTCCATTTTCTCTTTTTCTGGAGTTCTCTTTATTTTGCAAACCACCTGTGATCTATCTAATCACATTCTCTCTCATGACTTTAATACTCAAGATTTAACAAAAAACTATACTTTTCTAAATTTCCTGCATGTCAAAATTAGTACATCACTACATAAATATCTTTTATAGAAAATCCTAAATACTGAGCATGAGGTCGATTGTTTTTCCCATACAAAAAAAATTAACCATGCTTTTGTTATAGTAAAAGTACAGTAACCATGCTTTTTTTTTATTTTTTTTTTTTTATTTATTATTAATAAAAAATTATGCAAATAACAAAATAAATATAAGGGAAAACTCGCACACTCGATTTTGTAATATTCTTTAATTTTGTAGTCCATATGACAAAGGTGCCTGTGGAGATGGCGAGTCAGCATCGGCAACTTTATCTTCGCACCCAACACTGAGTCAGAAAGCACTAGTTTTATTAATAATTAATTTAAAGTGTCTTCTTTTTCCCCGACACGTTCATAATCACTTTGCCGGTGCTTTGACGGCAATTGTTTTATGCGCGAGCTTGAAGCTATAGGCCTATATTAAAGTATGGTTTCATATATTATTATATTAATCGATTTTTAATATAACTTGCAAGTAGATGACTAGAACAATCTTAAGTAGCTAGAGGGCTGGCCTACTTAGCACAAGGAAACGCTCCATTTTTAAAATAAAATGCTATAATGACATTATGAAAAGTGCGACAGCTACAAATCACGTCGTTATTGCACTGCAGGAGTTATGTATGTGCAAGGAGTCAAAAATTTATTTATTTATTTTCACCCTAATTAGATTATGAAGAATGATTTGTTGATCTTGTTTTCCCTTTAATACATACCTTCCGCAAGATATTTTTCAATTACTTAAAAAAAGTGGTAGGGACAATATCAACCCTGGCAAAAAGTTGTGGGGACATGGCCCACCCGTCCCACCTGCAAATTACGCCTATGCAAGCATTAAATTTCAACAAGAAAAAATAAGAAAGCTAAGGAGATTTAAGCCACTTTTGTTTGTGGATGAAACATTTTGCACATAAAATTATTAACAAAATATTAAAGAGATAACGATTTTGGGTTTTCGTGATTAAAATAAAATAAAAATGCTTTAAGGATAAAACTTTGATCACATTAGTGGAGTTAAAAATATAAAAACTTAAATTAATAGTATTGGCTATTCTACAATCACAAAATAAAAAGGCAGCTGGTTCTTCAACAAGACCACAACATGGGTAAGTTTAATTATTATCAAGATACTTACAAATAGATTAATTAAACCTGTCACTCATATCTTTTAAGTTGTTGCGCTTGTTATAACTTCATAGGTCACATGATAACGTCGACATAGCAGATGATATCCAAATCGCATTTATACTTCATACCTAGCCTACATACGCATTCAGGCTGTAGAGTATGTACTCTTTTAGTGCTCCTTAAGTTAGTACCTGTTTTTATACAGTCTATGGTTAGTACTTATTCAAATTAAGTGCCTATTTAGAGGGTATACGGTTTCGAACGCAGACCGACAACATCTCGTTTTGACATCTCGCGTGATCTCACCATTTGCACTCAAAGCTAGAAATTCAGTAAAGTTTGAGGTTGCAAAAGTTCCACACTCTTGAAAAGGATACAGACACAAAAAATAAAGGAATTATTAGCACACAAAACCCCTATGAAACTCAATCACTAAGAAAAATAACATATGAATGCGGAAAATTCAGCTTGTGATCATTTGGGTATATTTTTATAAACATTGCTTTAAATTTGTTTTTTTTGTTTTTTTCTTTTCTTACGGCACTAGATTTAGACCTCTTGTTCAGATAGCTGATGACAGTGTTCACATTTTACTCGTCGTACTCGTTTCTTTTAACATTTCCTCTTGACATTAAAGAGTAGGTCTATGTGTACACCCCATCGGTCATAAGCATAAGCATCTACCAAGTGCTACATTTTTCTGTTTGTACACTTTTGGCGGAGTTGGATAATGTGATCACAATTAAGAACCATAACATCACACTCCATACCTTTGAAAAGGTTATAGACATAGTCTTTTATACAGGAACTATGTCTGCCCATCAGAAATATGTATCACTACTGAAATCCACTCTTCTAAACTATTGTGAAAGTTTTAATGTAGCTCTGTAAATACCTTTTTTCTACTTACTGTATACATTTTTGCTTGGTTGTTTTTGTACAGTCTTTAAACATGCGGTGTGTGTTTACATGAATTAATGAATGGTCGCGAGACACTAGACTTCAACATGAAAAGTGAGTCTCTGTTACAACTATTACGTATAAAATGACACATTACAAGTCATGGATGCACTATTTTCTTTGTATGTGTCTCTAAACAGTACTTCAATAAATAAACCACTGTTGATAAGTAGTTAATTTAAGCGAGAGGTGATTTTGAGTGTTTTAGTCATTCATTGTGTTTTAGGACTGATTGGGGAAACTGCAGTTCAGTTCATGCGCGTTGTCATGTCTGCGTTAATAACCTGTTCTTCTTTAAGAAAACATGCGGTGAGCAATTTTTGTTATCTATTAATTCTCTTAATTTTTCACAACTGCAAATGTTTGTTTAGTATAAATATTAGTTTTAGTCAGTTACATAGGTGTCAGGCATGAAGCTTATATTTATTTTAAATAATTATGATAGAGTTACAAGTTTCGGTTTGTTGGGTGCCTGTAAGCGGTGAAAACTCAATAGTAAAAGTGTCAGAGATGAGAGTGTTACTCAAACAGTCCATAGTGTTATCTTTTGATAAAATATTGTATTGCGTGTTACTAAGACAAAATCTGTAACACTGTTCATAAATATGTTGAAATGAATATATAAACATACAAATCTTTATAATGACAACGAGAATAATATAGGCCAACAAAACACACAAATGCTTTTTCTAACTCTTTCACCTAAAACTGCAAGATTTCGTGACTTTATCAGTGTGTTTAATAGGCGCTAGGCCTCATCACACCATAGTGAAACTGTAAACCACAAAGTTTTTCATTGCATTACACCAAGAAACAAAGTACAATTTTATGTTTCCATGACATTGATCATTCTTTCTGTTTAAATTTGTCTACCGCAATTTCACCATTCTTATCTTATTTTCCTAACTAATTGGAATTCCTGGGCCTCGCGGTTTGTGTTCTAGAGTTTTTGCTGCCATGTTAACAAGCTCTTTGTTCATACGCGGCAATATTTCGGTGAATTTGCTTGATTTAATAAAATATCGCTTTAAACACCGTCCTCATTCGAGACATTTACGTTATATTATTATACTATCCTAGTTCATTGTAGTCCACAGGAGGCTTAGTTTAGTGCTAAAACATGAAAATGTTATTTGCATTGCAGAAATACAGATTTATCTGTTTTAGGAGTTTTATGCTCATGAAGTAATTTTAGAGGTTCAAAGCACAGGAGGCTTAGTTTAGTGATTCTGTGAACAGTAGCACTATGTTAGTGCAACCATGCAGATGAAGAGAATGCAAGGCGACATATGCTGAAAACCTTCTTTCTCTGTAAGAGAAAGTTGGTTTGTGCAATGTTAAGACTAAAGCTCCAGATCCCCTGTAAAGACCTTGTCTCAGACAACCATCGGGACAAGACCACAGGAAACAGATGATTCTTCTGCACAATCTGACTTTGCTGCAGCCTGGAATTGAACTGCTGGTTTCGTCTGGCCAGAGGAGAACTGGCCCCCCGACTGAGCCTGGTTTCTCCCAAGGTTTTTTCTCCATTCGGTCACCGATGGAGTTTTGGTTCCTTGCCACTGTCGCCTATGGCTTGCTTAGTTGGGGACACTTTATTTACGGCGATATCGTTGACTTGATTGCAAAATGATTGCACGGATAATATTTAAACTGAACTGAGCTGAATGATGACATCACTGAATTCAATGATGAACTGCTTTTAACTGTCATTTTGCATTATTGACACACTGTTTTCCTAATTAATGTTTTTCAGTTGCTTTGACACAATCTGTTTTGTATAAAGCGCTATATAAATAAAGGTGACTTGACTTGACTTGGCTTAAAGCTTGCACACTTCAAAGATGTTTCTAAAAGATTAAATGAAATGTTATTTGCAATGCATAAAGGCAGGTTTTAATGTGTTAGGAGTTTTATGCTCATGAAGTAATGTTATAGCTTCCAAGCATAGGAGGCTTAGTTTAGTGCTTCTGTGAACAGTAGCACAATGTTAGTGCAGCTAAGCAAATGAAGAGAATGCAAGCCCACAAGTGCTGAAAACGTACTCGGTTACGAACGTAACCTCGGTTCCCTGAGATACGGAACGAGTACTGCGTATGGGGAAAAGCTCCTTTGTCCTCGATACTGAAGCCTTTTTTCAATAACGCAGTGCAACTGCACTGCCATTGGTTTAATATGTAAACTTTTTTTAAACCAATGTCAGCGCTGCGTAGCTGCACGAGCCTGTGGCGATGCAGCGCGCCAAAGCCCGCCAAAATGGGCGGGGTGAATGGCTATATAAGCAGGCAAATCGCCAGAGGAAATTAGGTCATACGACTGAACCGACGCAGCCTCGTGGCACGGCATATAACACAGTACTCGTTCCATATCTCAGGGAACCGAGGTTACGTTCGTAACCGAGTATGTTCCCTTTCAATACTTCACTAATACTGCGTATGGGGAACGAATTCAACCGCGCCATTCCACGGTAGGGAACAACAAGACTTATCTTGAACACCCTGGGGTCCAGAGGATAAAGTGAGAGGGCCGGAGCCGTCGAACCCTTGATGCTACACTGCTAAGAGGGAGCTAGCTCCCTGGGGGTGGTATGATGATGGAGTCTAATAGAGGCCATCGTATCAAACCTGAAAGAACCCGAGCGTGCAAGGTCGGGATGTCCAAGTTATAGAATCTGACAAAAGTGGACGGCGAGGACCAGCCGGGCCGCCTCACAGATGTCCTTGATAGAGACACCACTAGACCAGGCCCATGAAGAGGCCATCCCTCTAGTAGAGTGGGCTCATACTCCTATGGGGCACTCAAGGCCCATAGAGGAGTAACATAGAGTGATAGCTTCGACTATCCAACGTGAGAGGCGTTGCTTTGAGACCGAAGACCCCTTGGTGCGGCCACCAAAGCAGACAAAAAGCTGGTCAGATTGCCTGAACGGCTGTGACCACTCAATGTATGTCCTCAAAGCCCTCACTGGGCAGAGCAAATCCAGCTCTCGCTCACCTGACAACGGAGGCAGAGCTGAGAGGGAAATTACCTGTGCTCTGAATGGCGTCGAGAGCACTTTAGGGATGTAGCCATGCCTGGGTTTTAAAATGACCTTTGAGTCATTGGGCCCAAACTCAAGGCATGCAGGGCTCACCGAGAGGGGCCTGCAAATCGCCAACACGCTTGACCGATGCTAGAGCAAGTAGCAGAGCGGTTTTGAGCGTTAGGGGCCGAAGGTCAGCTGACCGCAGCGGTTCAAAGGGAGGTCCCAAGTGGGAACGGTGAGAGGACGTGGGGGCTTCAACCGCCTAGAACCTCTCAGGAAATGCAAAATGAGGCTGTTTTGACCCACTGATTGGCCAGCAATAGGAACATGAAATGCTGCGATGGCTGCTACGTACACCTTAAGCGTGGAAGGGGTGAGACCCTTGTCTAGATGCTCTTGAAGAAATGACAGTATCGAAGATACGTCACACTCAACAGGGTCTTCGTTTCGTGCTGAGGACCAGTCAACGAAGACTGACCATTTCTGGGCGTAAAGGTGTCTTGTAGATGGGGCTCTTGCCTGAGCAATGGTGTGTAGCACGTCCCCGGGGAGGCTCAGAGGCTCCCATCGAGGGACCATACATGCAGAGCCCAGAGTTCTGGCTGTGGATGCCAGATTGTCCTGTTCGCCTGAGAGAGGAGGTCCCGCCTCAGGGGGATTGGCCATGGGGCTTTCATGGAAAGCCTGAATAGCTCCGAGGACCAAACTTGGCTCCTCCAGAGTGGGGCCACCAGGAGGACTCTGTGCCTGTCTTCCCTGACTCGTCTGATGACCTGAGGGATCAGAGCGATCGGGGGAAAAGCATAAAGAAGGAGGCTGGGCCAGTCGTGGGCCAGCGCATCTGTGTCCTTTGAAGAATAAGTTGGGCAATGAGAGTTGTTTTCTGAGGCGTAGAGGTCGACCTCTGCCTTCCCGAAAATCTCCCAGATTTTGTTCCACTCGTCCGAGGAGACATTGCTTCGCGAAAGCATGTCTGCTCCCAGATTCGTCTTGCCAGGTATGTGTGTCGCCTTGAGCGATCGCAACCTGGGTAATGCCCATTCCAAGAGGCGCTTTGCCAGTGCGCAGAGGCGGCTGGACAAAAGGCCGCCTTGGTGATTTATGTAGGACACCACTGTCATGCTGTCCGACTGGACTATGATGTGGCGCCCTTCCAGGATTGCCTGAAAGGATTGAAGGGCTCGTTCTACTGCCAGCATCTCGAGGCAGTTGATATGGAGATGGCTTTCCTCGTGCGACCACGAGCCGAAGGCTGGTCTGCCCTCACACAGAGCACCCCAACCCAGGTTGGACGCATCTGTTGAGAGCACCGTCCTTCTGGAAACCACCTGTAGGGGTACTCCACGACTGAACCAAACAGGGTTCATCCAAGGCTCCAGGGCTGCTAGACAGGCCTGGTTGACCCTGATGCGAAAGCGGCCGTGCCGCCAAGCATGAGGTGGGACCCGGAGTTTCAGCCAGTATAAAACTGGGGAGGCGGAAGCCATCAGCCCTAGCATCCTCTGAAAGAACTTCAGAGGGAAACAGGCTTTGTTCCTGACGGAGGCCGTGAGCTGCTGAAGTACCAGAGCGTGCTCTGGTGATATGACCGCCCTTATATTGGCTGAGTCCAAAACCGCTCCCAGGAACGTAATACGTTGGCTAGGGAGCAGTGAGCTCTTGGCGAAATTGACCCTGAGTCCTAGGCACTCTAATTGGCTCAGGAGCATTGATCTGTTGTGTTCTATCTCGGTTCGTGACTGGGGCCAGAATGAGCCAGTCATCGAGATAGTTCAGAATGCGGATTCCCATCTGTCTCAGAGGGGAAAGCGCCTCGTTCATGAAAGTGCGGGGAGCTAGAGACAGCCCAAGGGGAAGGACTGTATATTGGTAAGCCACACCCTCGAACGCGAATCTCAAGAATCGTCTGTGATGGGGGCTATCTGGATTTGAAAGTAAGCGTCTTTCAGGTCCAGCGAGAAGAACCAGTCCTCGGGGCAAATCTGCGTGAGGATCTGCTTCAATGTCAACATCCTGAACTTCCGTTTCATGAGGGAGAGGTTCAGGTGTCTGAGGTCTAAGATGGGTCTGAGACTGCCATCTTTCTTGGGGACAAGGAAATAACTGCTGTAGAACCCCCGATCCGCTTTCTGAGGGAGGAACCATCTCTATGGCTCCCTTCCTTAACAGCGTCATCACTTCGGTGCGGAGGACCTGAGCGTCGTTCGGCTCTACCAAGGTGGGAATCACCCCGCGAAAACGCGGGGGTCTTCGGGCGAACTGCAGTGAGTAGCCGTGTTTTATTATCCCCAACACCCACTTGGACACTCCGGGGATGGCCTGCCAGGCCTCGGCCCGCGTGACAAGAGGCTGGATAGTGTCAGATGGCAGGCCGCTGATTAGAGGGCTGAACACTGACGAGTGTGGAAGAGGAAAAAAAAGCAGGTTCACTAGGGCTAGACTCATCCAGGGAACGGGAGAAGCTTTGCCTGGAACACTTGCAATATGGCCGTGGTGTGTAGTGCTGAAGCGGCTCGGCCCGCAGAAGTGTAGGCTCTGCCAGCCATGGCAGAGGTCGTCCTGCAGGGCTTGGAAGGAAGGACTCTCTTGCTTTTCCACCTCACAGCCGCGGGGGGGGGGCAGAGGGTGAGCAGCCATGGCCTCGTCCAGGGGCGGCAATTGCTCATAGCCCTTCTCCTGAGAGCTGTCTACTGAGCTGAGAGCTGCAGAGGAAGTGCGTAGGGGGCCGAGTAGGGGGCGCGCCACGACTTCGTCAGCTCATCATGCACCTCAGGGAAGAACGGGGCAGAGCGCTGGTGGGGGGCCTGGCAGGGTCCTGGCAGGTACCACTCGTCCAGCCTGCCGCGTGTCGGCTCTTCAGGGGGAGCCCACTCCAGATGGAGTTCCTCAGCAGCCTTGGAGAGGATGTGGAAAAGCTCGGCATCCATCCCAGCTTTGGCTTCGATGGGCTCTAGTGACGGCAAGTGGGCGGGGTCAGAATCACCGGCCCAGTCTTCCATTTCAGAAGCCCGCGAGTGACATGGAGCCGTCAAGTGGCTTGTTCTCCGATCCGCCAAAAGAGACAAGGTTGCTCGCTTCAGCCGAGGGACGCTGCTCTGGGCGTGAGAAGAGGACAGGGGACGGATCTCTCATTGGAGAGGGTGAGGCACGCGGGTGCTGAGCCAGTGTGAGCTCACCCAAATCCGGGCGCTGAGCCCCTCTACCCTGCTGTCTTTTCCCGGCCGGCTCGGGGGGGGCGCGAGGGGCGGGATCACTTTCATCAAAGAAAGCGATCCGCCAGCGCAGAGAGACAAGACTCATGCTCTCACAAAAGCAGCATGAGGTCTCAGTGAGTGCAGCCTCAGCGTGGGATTTACCCAGGCAGAAAACACACTCACAGAGGGGCTCTGCATGTGCCACAGCTGTGGCGCGGCATGGCACCTGCCGTTAAAACGGCGTTAGAAACGCTCTTTTAGAGTGGTGAAAACCAATGGAAAAAGCTCTTTTGTGATCGCCGGATGGCGGCAGGAGATCGCTGAGAAGCGGCCGGAAGCGGGACGCGGGCGGCCCGAGATCGGCGCTAAGAGCGGCTGTCTGCGAGAACGCCGGCTTGCAGGCGGTCGGCGGTCTCAGCTGGTCCGCTGCGGTGCCTCTTCGACGGCGAGAGCTCGTTCCAGGCGAAGGTGTTCAGCAAAGATCCAGCGAAGTGAAGTCATCGCTGAAGGAGTAAGATCTGATTTCCTCTGGCGATTTGCCTGCTTATATAGCCATTCGCCCCGCCCATTTTGGCGGGCTTTGGCGCGCTGCATCGCCACAGGCTCGCGCAGCTACGCAGCGCTGTCATTGGTTTAAAAAAGTTTACATATTAAACCAATGGCAGTGCAGTTGCACTGCGTTATTGAAAAAAGGCTTCAGTATCGGGGAAAAAGGAGCTTTTCCCCATACGCAGTATGAGTGAAGTATCGAAAGGGAACCTTCTTTCTCTGTAAGAGAAAGTTGGTTTATGCAATGTTAAGACTAAAGCTTCCCCACTTCAAATTTGTTTCTAAAACATGAAATGAAATGTTATTTGCAATGCAGAAAGACAGATTTATCTGTTTTAGGAGTTTTATGCTCATGAAGTAATGTTAGTGCTTCTAAGCACAGGAGTACGGTGTACATTTTAGGACATCCTCAGACCTCAGTCATTAAATGAAAAGGCGTCATGCCTCAGACTAAAAGGCTTCAGTCATTGGACAAACGACATCGCGCCTCGGACTCAAAAAGCTTCAGGTCTCAGGAAAAACAAGTTCGGTTGTCAGGTCTCATACAATTAGGCATCAGACGAAACGGACTCAGACAAAAAGGCATCAGACAAAAAGACATAAGACGAAATGGACTCAGACAAAAAGGCATCAAAAATGGAGAATAAGCTCACAGACACATAACACACATACACACACACTGAAATTAAATGATTAAACTATTATATTTATACTCTATAAGCATATTCACAGACACGCACTCACACATACACATGCACACATTTTGTTGCAGATATAGATATTTGAAATAAGTGATAGGTGACACAAAACTTATTGCAAGTCTTCTTTTTTGTAGAGTTTAGATGTTATTTTCAGGTTTCACTGTAATCATAATGTGGCAAAATTGTAAAAAGTGATATGTCTGTATGGACAAAATGGAAAAATTTGACTCAATGAGATTTAAAATGTCGTAACAGTGGTCATTTTAATGTTTAAGTGTGATTATATTGTGGCCTTTGAACAGTACTGTTTAAGTTAGCTGAATGAGCCCATTAGTGGTCTTCCGCTGCCATCTAGTGGTTATAAATTGCAATTTCTCATACAACACTGTTTTTAACCTTTATAACTATTAGAGTGTTATTTTTTGCCCAATATACCTTAAATTGTGCATGCTTGTTTAGAATGAAACTATGCATTATTTTATGCAGGTCTGAGAATTTGTAGGCTTTCTTTTTGTATTAATAGGCATTTGAGTACACTATTTAAAGATCATATCTTAAAATGACTGGTTTATTGTTGTCCAAATGCACATGTTCAAGTTTTTTTTTTTTTTGGATAATTCTTGACCAATAGAATCTGGAGATTAGTACTGCACTGATTTGACTGATTTCTTGTTTTAAAAAAAGAACTATTTCACTAGTTCAAGTATTTTGTTTTTAATTATCTCAACTATTTAATGAACAGTTTGATTGATAGCATTGGTCCCAAAGGCAAGTTGTTCAGAATTATGAGATCTAACATATGATATGAAGATCTAGTGTTTTTGTGATTATATGAGCATTTTTTTTTAGTAATATGAGGCTATTTGAGAGTATTGATCTAGAGAGTTCAGAGAATATTACTGCAGTGGTTTGATTGAGATCAAGTAAAAAAACTAGAACTAGTTCGCAAAAGAAGGTTTTTTTTTTTACATATTTGTAAATATTTAATTAACTATTTGATTGACAGCATCAGTCCCAGAGGCAAAGTTGTTCAGAATGAGGAGATCTGTCATATGATATGAAGATATAGTGTTTGTGTGAATATATCAATATGATCTACAATTTCAGGTCATTTTCCATAGAAATCTTGTGTTTTTTAGGCCTTTTTAACTGTTATAGCAACACCTATGGTCCAATCTCCATGAAAGTTTACATACTTCTTAAGGGTCATCTGCGATATGTTTTCACCAAGTTTTGAGTTTTCGTTTAGGTTTTATAGGCTTTTGGGTATATTTGGCCACACCCCTTTAATAAATGACATTGTTACAAGTAACCAAAGGACAAAATTCAAATTTTTTTTTTGATAATTATTGATCTTAAGAGTCCAGAGAATATTACCGCAGTGTTTTGGTTCCGATCGGGTAAAAAAACCTAGGACTAGTTCGCAAAAGTAGGTTTTTAAAATATTTGTGAATAATTAATGAACGATTTGATTTGACAGCAATAGTTCTTGAGGGGAAAGTTGTGCATTATGGGGAGATCTATCAAATGATATGCATATTGTGTGGATATGTGAAACACCACGTGATTACTGAGCCAATAAAACTCATTAGTGCCAACTAGTGTCCGATTTCTTTCAAAGTTCTTACAGTCCTTTAGGGCTATGAGTTGAACATGCCCACCGAGTTTTGTTCCGATTGACCTCCGTTTAACCTTGTCAAATAGGTGCTCAAACTTCATTGACCAATGGTGGCCATGTTTTTTGAGATACACCAATGTCCTCATAGATTCTTGTGTCACTTTGGACTAAGACGCTGCAAACCAATTTTCAGGTCGATCGGACCAATGGTTGCGTAGTTATAGCCATTTTTATGTTTTTACGTCCAAGTGGCAGATCTGTGAATTTTTTTTTACACAAATGTGTAGCGAGTTTTGGTTAAGATATCTCATTTCGTTCACAAGTTATAGCCTGTTACATAAAATTGGTCCTCGACTTTCAAACGTTTTGGCGTGCCATTGCGACAGTCAGTCGAAATTTTTTTTGATAATTATTGATATTCACTGTCCAGAGAACATTTCTTCAGTGGTTTGGTTCCGATTGGGCAAAAAAACTAGGAGTAGTTTGCAAAAGTAGGTTTTGGACATATGTCAAATTTGCGGAAAAACGAGGCCTCCTAGACCCCAAATCAGAGTGACCGTTACAAATTTGCCATGACCCAAGGATTCCAGAAATGTCTACGACAAGCAGTTTTTAGGAGCTATGAGCGAAAAACGCATTTTTGATCACTGTAGCGCCCCCTATTGGCCATTGGGCTGAGACTTTGATAGGTTCTCCCCATATTGAGCTCTATCATTTGGCCAAGTTTCAAGTTTCTAGGACTTACGGTTTGGTCTGAACGATCAGTTTTAGGGGAGAAGAATAATAATAATAATAATAAAAATCTTAACAATTTCAATAGGGTTTCAGCACTTCGTGCTTGAACCCCTAATAAAAATCTAAACAATTTCAATAAGGGTTTCAGCACTACGTGCTTGAACCCCTAAAAACACATGGTTGATATAGTTAAATCATGGAATCCACAGATTAACCATAGTTTAACCATGGTGTTTGTAGTAAAACTGTGGTTATACAAATGGTAATCATTACACTTAAAAAAAACGTTACTACACTTTTACTATAATAAAACCACAATGCATTGTATATAAAAAAAAACCTTTATGTTGTTTCATCTTATAAATAATCATAACAACAATTATAATACATTATAAAACGTACTTATTTGTAGATATAACTTTTGAGTATGATTATGTATAACACTCAAAATATACACCTTAGCCTGTATAACATGCTAAATCCACATAATTTATAATGGATTATAAGTCTTATATCTTGACTTTATTTAAGATCTGTACAGTATCTTACTATCTTATTGATATTACAATAAATATAGTTAAAATCAAATGTGCCATATTAACACATTCATCTGATCAGATATCTGATCTTATGGCTAAGGAAAAATATTATTTTGACATTTATCAGACACTTTTATCCAAAGCGACTTACAGTGCATTCAGGCTAACATTTATTTTTTTGGCTAACGTGTTCCCCTGGGAATTGAACACACAACCTTTTGCGCTACTAACGCAATGCTCTACCACTGAGCTACAGTGGTATTTTCATAATTGTTATTGTTATTAAGTTGGCTTGAGAAAGCCAACTTACTGATATCCTATTTAAACTTATTATTATTCTTTTTTCTGAGACTAAATTTCTGACTGTTTACTCCTCCTAGAGCTTTAACTCTACAAATCTACAAATCTACTATTTTCTATCTATCTATCTATCTATCTATCTATCTATCTATCTATCTATCTATCTATCATCTGACTATTTCTTTCTATCTATCTATACTTCTATCTATCTATCTATCTATCTATCTATCTATCTATCTATCGTCTGACTATTTCTATCTATCTATCTGAATATTTCTATCTATCTCATTCTATCTATTATCCTATCAATCTATCTGAATAATTTTAGAAAACATGCTAGTCACATGCTAATCATGCTAGAAACATGCTAGTGACATGCCAACTATACCTCTGCTAATCATGCTTAGCGACATGCTAAGTCACTTGTTAATCATGCTAAGAACATGCTAGTGACATGCTAATCATGCTAGAAACATGCTAATAACATGCTAGTACCTAGCTAATCATGCTACCGACATGCTAGTCACTTGTTAATCATGGCTAGGAAACATGCTAGTAACATGTTAATCATGCTAGAAACATGCTAGTAACTTGCTATTCATGCTAGTGACATGCTAGTCACTTGCTAATCATGCTAGGAACATGTTAGTAACATGCTAATCATGCTTGCAACATGCTAGCGTCATGCATGTACTTGATAATGATGCTAGCGGCATGCTATTCACTGGCTAATTATGCTAGAAACATGCTAGCATTAGTAACTTGCTAATCATGCTAACAACATGCTAATCATGGTAGGTACATGCTAGTAACTTGCTAATCTTGCAAATGACATGCTAGTAACATGCTATTCATGCTACAAACATGCTTGCAACATGCTAATAACTTGTTAATCATGCTTTTGACTTGCTAATAGCATGCTAAGTCATGCTAGAAACATGCTAGCAGGCATGCTAGTATCTTGCTAAATCATGCTATCAACATGCTTATAACTTGATAATCATGCTAGTGTCATGTTAGTCATTTGCTAATCATGCTAGTAACATGCTAGTAACATGCTAATCATGCTAGCAACATGCTAGTAACATGCTAGTGGCATGCTAGTCACTTGCTAATTATGCTAGAAACATGCTAGTGTCAGGATCCTGCCTGACAGTCCTTGTTTGTACTGTCTTTGTTCAATGTGTCCTTGTTTATTTTGTGCCTGAGCACAGGGTTGTGTCTCTTGTGTCTGCTACGTGCTCCTCTTGTCCCACCTCCTTGTTTCCCCGGGTCACGCCCCCTTGTTTAGTCCTCATTAGTCAGAGTGTTTGTCATCTGTTCCTCATGTCACTGTACCCTTCTTATTGTGCTCTCTTTCCTCTGGTAGTTGCCGGTTCGTTTTGGCTGTATGTTTGCCTAACGTGTGTTTTTGCAGTTTCGAGTTTTTCTAGTCAAGTCTAGTTTTTGCTTTTTTTTTTTGGTTTTTCCTGTTGAGTCCAGCTACTTGTTTTCTTCAAGAGTTATTTTTTCCCTAGGTTTTTTCTCTTATTAGTTTCCTTTTTAGTTTAAATTTATTTTCACTTATTATCTAAGAGTTATCCCTCTAGGCTTTTGCTAGATTCAAGCCTCTAGTCAAGTTTAGTTTTTTCCCTTAGCATTAACCCGTATGGGTCTAGCTCTTTATTTCTTTGTTTGTTTTTTTCCCTATTTTTTTCTTGGTTTCAATTTATCTTTTTTTCTGTTTTTATTTTTGGTCTAGTTCCAGGAGTTTTTTTTTTTTATCTGTTCTCCAAACGGAACAAAGACTGGTTATCTACTTTAGTTTTTTTGTTATCTTTTCTCCTTTCTCTCATTTTTGATCTTTTATTTTTTTCTTGATTTGCTTTTCTGATTTTTGGGAAGGGTTTCCTTGTTCCTGTTTGTTTGTGTTGTCTAGTGTGCTAGTTGTTTTGTCCCTGTCTTGTGGTGTCTTTTGTCTGTTGTGTTTCTCCCCCTCCAGCCCTACCCGGCCGTCTGTGGTTCCCCTGCCCGCTGGTTCCCCTCATCCTGGCAGCTGTTATATTGGTTCTGGGCAAGTGATCTCTTCAAGCTGCAGTTCTCTGCTCCGTTTGTGCCTTTCCTGGTCATCTCCATTCTGTCTTGGCCTTGCCATCTCCTCAGCAGTGGTCCTAGCTGCTGCCACCCTATGCTGGTTTCCAGTGTCACCCTCAGCTATCCCGTCATTACCCCAGTATCCCCTCCTGTCTTGGACTTTCACTGCACGTGCCCTCTGTGCCCTGTTTTTTTGTCAATAAACCCTTGTACTTTGTCATTCTGCAATTGGGTCTTTCCTTCCATGTGCCTGACAGCTAGTGACAATGCTAGTAACATGCTAATCATGTTAGAAAACGTGCTTGCAACATGCGAATTACTTGCTAATCTTGCTTAGAAACATAGGCTAGTATCTTGTTAATCATGCTAGCAACATGCTAGTAACTTTGCTAATCATGCTAATAACGTGTTTAGTCAGTTGCTAGTAATGTTAAATTGGGGGGGCTTACTTTTTTTAAACTTCTTAAGCTTTTCAAACTTTCTGGTCAGGCTTTCTCAAGCTCTCAAAAAACCCCAACTTAAAGTTTGTCTTGACAGCTTTATTTAGTTATTGTTATTAATAAGTGATATTTGTCTGCTTTAAGTAAAGTAACAAGTCAGCAATGCCAAGATATGAGACTTATATCTATGGGAAACATAATCCATTGTAATTTAAGTGGATGCATTATATTCATTGTTTATTTATTAAAATCATAATGTGAAATTAAAATGCTATAACCCAAATCAGTAAATATTATAAAAACATTTAAAATGTTGTTATGTTGTTTTACGAGATGGAAGTTTTTTTTAAATACATAATGCCTTCATTATTGTAATGAACAGTCCACTGAGTTGAACGTAGATGAACCCAAGTGCAGTGTTATTTTACAAGGTGCAATTCCAAACATCAAAAACAGAGACTCGAACCTTGAACAGAACTTGACGAGGCATGAAACAGACTAGACTCAGCGACAGCAGGTTACAACATTAATACACGACAAGGCACATGGCCAAAAACATGACTAGCTTCTATACAGACAAAGATGGACCACATGACATGAACAAACCAATGAGCAAACAGACACATGACTAAGACAATCAAACAATCAAGTTAAACAGAACTGATAATCAAATCACAAGACAATAAAAACCAATCAGAACATGGCACAATGAACAAGAGGAATCCAATAGCAAGACGACAAGAGGGTAAGGGAAGCATGACACAAACAGCATAAATCAAACAAACAAAAAAAAAAAGACATGGAAACAAGAAAATGAAACAAAACCCCAAAACAGACATTACATACCCCCCACCGGTCAGGAGCAGACTTGTGGACAGGAGAGATCTCTGTTTGTCGCGCAGTGTGCATGCCCACACTCTCTCAACAATCCGCGACTGCCCATTACTTGAGAGTACTGAGGGCCACAGGAACAGTCTCTGTGACTGCCAAGACTTGGCGAGACTCAGGCGTGGTGGCCTCTTGGCCGGGGGCTCAGACGTGGTGGCCACTTGGCCACGGACTCAGACAGTGGCGGCCATCTTGTGTGAAGGCCCTGTTCTTGACAGGAATGTCGTGACGACAGAGATCACTGCGTGTGTTGAGCTCGGGAAGCAGCCTTTTTGATTGAAGAGAATCTTGTGTGCGCCATTTTTGCGACAAAGGTGATTGTGTGCCATGTTGTGAAGAATCTCTTCTGACTGCATGATCTAAGCAGGCTCTGGGTTGCAACCTACGTGGATGACTTGACAAGCAGGCTGATGTAGCAACCGTGGCATGTGAGCAGTCCATGGAGTACAAGTAATGACATGATATAGGCTGGGGTTTGGCAGCACTACAGCCGGGTACTCAGCATGCTCCGGTGTGTTAGGTACTGGCTATTGGGTTCTCCTCATACCGCCATCCCCACAGTAAACGCACACCACATCACCGGAGTGCAAAGTTTTATCGAGAGCTACTAGTGCAGAGTCCTAGAGGTGTGTGTCATGGCATGAACAAAGAGCTTTCATTGTTGTGAGGAATAAACGGAAAATGTCTCTTGAGGGCCCAGCATCATTAGGTCACTAAGGTGCAACAAAGAACAGAATCCTCCACATAAGCCTCAATGGGACAAGTCCCCTGCATAGCCCTTAAGAACAAGAATTTAATTTCACGGGTGCTATTGTAGCAGACTTCTTTTTTAAACTTAAAATAGTTAAAAAAAATTTTTTTTTTTTTAGATTTCCAAAATTGTATTCTTCTATTTCTAGTTGGCGATCCCATGTTCCGTATGATGGAATGTAATATATGAGTACTGATCTCATTTGAAGTTATATCCCAGCAGTGCCTTAAATTGCCTTTCCCTTGCACCCCCAATTCCTTAGGCTTTGCTTCTTTCATCTTAACATGACTACTTATACCGACATACGACTTATGAACAAGAGATGCACACAGGACATGAATCACAGCCATGAGCACACAGACACAATGACTAAGACAACCAATTAAATAACAGAACTGAGAATCCCCCAAAGGACAAGACAATAACCAATCAATACAGACCACAAGGAACAAAGACGAAACCAATTTCAAGATCAACAAGAGGGTGAGAGGGAGCATGGACACAACAGTATAAATCACAACTAACAAATAAAAGACAATGAAACAATACCATGAAAACAAAACCCCAAACAGATATTACATTATTATATACCATAAGAATACTTCTTAGACTGTGTTTTAAATCACGGGCGTCATCAGAAAAGTGTGGACCATTAAGTCTTAATCAATAATGTAATTCATGTAAATGGTACTCAAACTGATGTTGAATATACAATCTATCCTTATACAAATTGAAAAAAAAAAATGTTTACAGCTCTATTATTTTCTTGCATGAAAGGCATCGATAAGATTAATACATCGTGAGCCACAGAGATGGCAAGCGCCAAAATGCACAGCATATATTTAGTTCGTTTCTGCACCTGTGGGTACGCACCAACTATTAAACTCATAATACAAGTAAATGTCCATAAAACATCATAGATGATAAGAACAGAGTGCAGATTAAGTAACAATAAATGAATCACCCAAGACTCAGTAACTATTGTACTATTACTGTATCGTTTAATATTAAGGGAGTTACATCCAACATGAGTGACTTTCAATGCCTAACCCAGAGATCATTTGGGAGACTGGAAGCAATCTACCCTTTCAGGCGTAAACAGGTAATTCACACTCGGTTTGTTTTGTTTTTTTGTTTTTTTTTGTTTGTCTTATGTATTGTTGTTTTTGTTCGCCACAGCTACACTTCATGTTTCATATGATAATTTGTGTTCATTTTTTAAAGGTCCCCTTCCAGATGCGATGTGTCTTGGCTTCTGGGGGCCAGAAACGAAGTCAACTGAATGCTAATCCCACGCCTTGACTGGCACACATACTGTGATGGGCATGTCACAAGTAGAGTAGGTCCCCTGCACAATTCGTCCCTTGGGGGGGGGTACCGCATGTTATTTGCTCCCCCACCTACCTGTGACTTGGTTATCATTTTGCTGATAATGTTAAATGTGTGCCCACACACCAGCAAGCACGTCATCTGTAGGCTATAAATGTTACCCATAGTTTCGGCTTGGCCAGATTAAAGAGCCACAAAGACTACGTCACAATTCACTGCTGGGTGACACATATTCGGACAATCAAAGGTTACTGTGCGAGCAGGTTCCCGGAGGTTTGTCCGGATGGTTGGTGATTCAGCTCGTCAGTCATTGGCCCGCAAGCATCATTAAGGGCCCAAGGCAACAATTGCTATGAAATGTGGCATTGACCTTGGGCAGATAGCTTTGAGAAAATATTCTTAGACTAGAGCCAGTGTTAGTTGTCCTAGCCATGTGGCTTCTAATCAACCCAGAAGCACCACATCTGGAGCTATTTCCAGACGGACGAGTGCGTGATTCAGCTGAACCATTCCAATTTGGACTCTGAGGTCAAAGTAACTCTGCTTGACAACATGCTGCCAGAGTTCCATTTAGAAAATTCAAAGAGGACTTGCCAAACTTAAGTACTACTTGGCAGGTACAACGTCCACTTGGCCGTTACTGATTCTACATTGGTGTGACTTGTGTAGTGACCACATAATGCGTTCATAAGAAGCGGTATCTGGCAAGAAGGATGCCTTTCAGAGAATCATGAAAGACAAGCTATACATGTACTATGATAACGTTTTCATGCGATGTTATCTTTCAGTGTATGCCGGACAGAATTCTGCTTCATATTACGTAATGACACTTCAGAGTTAGTTTTACATGAAATTAATAGTAATATATACGTTATGTAGGTTGAGTAGTATGTATCACAATTTGTATTAGATCCTTGTGTAACATATGTAGATCCATCACAAAATTATAAACATTAACTAGATAGTCCTTGGTATTTAATTAGATGTAAATATGTCCATACCAGGTGAATACATTGTTTTAGGTATTAGCTCTTCCTGTATGTATGTATATTATGCTATACCGATTGACTAGTTGTATATATGTTGACACTTTTTGATACATTGTCTGAAATAACTGTGACACAGAATGGACTGTTATTTCCATGGAATTATATAACAAGATTTTTCATTGTCAAACATTTCCATTTTGTCTAGTCAAATTATTTTCAGGAAATTTTATATCCATCATTTTTAATAGACATAGAATACACATTTTCTTTGCAATAAAAGTAAAAAAAAAAAAAAGAGTAAAAACACATTTAATGCTTTGTTTAGTATTAAAGGTACGCACTGCAACTAACTGAACAAGTAACAAAAAAGTATTTAAAAAAAAGAACTACTATCACAAAGTTAACACTAAACACTACTCTTTGTAATAATCACAGTCCCATTCTAAAAAAATCTAATTACGACTATACATTCACTGCTCAAGAGATCATTGGTCCCTGATAATTCACCCCCCCCCATAAAACAGCAATTATGCCAGATCCTGAGTATACTACTTCCTGACAAGGTGAGTGGCACAACAGAATCCCATATGGTGTTTTCCCTTACCCTTTCTAATCTAAACCGTTTCCACCAGAATTCTGGGGCGTGCAATGGCCTGTGTTTTTTCACAGTCCTGTTTTGCTGAACTGCTTGCAACATTTGAAGGCAGAATGATCAGTCTAAGAACCGACACTGGAAGAGCATATTTTTAATAGTGAAGCCCTTGTCTGCCATGACCAACATCTCCAGGCTCAAGCAGGTCCAAAAATTAGGATTTTCTTTGTGATATTCTTTGTTGAGATTGAACCCCCCAAGATGTAAAGCTGGAGAGACTAGAAAGTCACGGTCCCAGCAATGGGATCTACCCCAACCACGACCTTTGAATGGGGTAGTACTTCTTGACCTGGAGAGATCTCAGAAGTGGATTATCCCCTGCTTTAGAGCTTTCACAGTGGATTTCCTGTGGAGTCCAGGATGAACATTCATGGTTGGATTGAACAACACAGTAATTCTCTGGCTGGGAGGCTCGTATTTGTTGCCCTGGACATCTAGAGGGTTACGGAACCCAGGTACTTTATCCCAGGTGATAATGGTCCCCTGCTTATCATCACTCTTACTCGCCAAAAATGTCAGCGATAAATTGATTGACTGAAACAAATAGATATTGAGTGAGAAGACAGAACCAGTGGTGTTTTAACAAAATCATGTACTCAAGATGCTCGAAACTAACTGGTTAAAGGTGGCAACCAAGACTCTCCAAATGGCGGGTCCTCTTCCATATATAACTTAAAGTAGTGGAACATTTAAGAAAACTGTTCCAATATAATATCTCAGATGCTCGGCTTACCGCCTGATTGCCATCAATCAATCTGGTATAGACCACTTCCTCTCAGACGCGTGTCGCGTGTGACATCACCTGGGGCAGGGGCAAACAGCAATACTCCACCCTGAGTTCGCCGTTTCATCTGATGCCTTTTTTGTCTGAGACCCGTTTCGTCTGGATGCCTTAATTTGGTCTGAGTCCATTGCAGCTGGAGGCCTAATTGTACGAGACCTGACAACCTGACGGCCGTTTGCTGAGCGACCTGACGCTTTTCAGTCCGAGGCTCGCTGCCCGTTTTGTGGTCCAATGAACCTGAAGCCTTTTAGTACTGAGGCATGATGCCTTTTCATGTAACAATAGACTGAGGTTCTGAGGATTTCCTAAAATTTACAACTGGACAGAAGGCTTAGTTTTAGGACTGCTCTGGAAAAATAGCAGTATGGGTTAGTGCAATTAAGCACCATGAAGTAGAATGCAAGCCCACGTAAGGCGAAAAAAACCGTCTTTCCGCTGGTAAGAGAAAGTTGGGTTTATTCAATGTTAATAATAACGCTGGCCCACTTCAAAGATGGTTCTAAACATGAAATTTAATGTTAATATTGCTATGGCAGAAAGATTTTTGCAAAGTGTGTAGAGTTTTATAGCTCATGAAGTAATGTTAGAGCTTCTAAGCACAAGGATGCTTAGTTGAGTGCTTCTGTGAAAGTACACAATGTTAGTGCAACGAACGCAAATGAAAGAATCGCAAGCCCTCAAGGCTGAAAACATTCTTTCTATATAAGCGAAAGTTTGGTTCATGCAAGGTTAGACTAAAGACTTGCCCACTTCAAAGGATTTTTTCTAAAAAATGGAAATTGAAATGTTATTTAACAATGCCGAAAGACAGATTTTAAATGTGAGTAGAACTCGAACTTAACTTCATGAGCATAACAACTCCTAAGCACAGGAGCCGTAGTTGAGTGCCGTCTGTGAACATAATCAATATGTTATTGCAACTAATCAAATGAAGATAATGGCGCTCCACATATTGCGGAAAACTTTCGTTCTCTTTAAGAAACTGGTTTATGCAATGTTAAGACTAAAGCTTGCTCACTATCAAATGGTTCTAAAACATGAAATGAATGTATTGAAATCAGAAGCCAGATTTAATGTGTATAGAGTTGATGTCATAAGTCTGTTAGAGCTATCTAAGCACAGGAGGCTTCACGTTTAGTCTTCTGGACAGTAGCACAAGTGAGTGCAACGAGCAATGAATGAAGAATACAAGCCTCATATGCTTGAAAACATTCTTTCTCTGTAAGAGACGTTTGTTCGCAATGGTGTAAGACTTAAGCTTGCCCACTTTCAGAGATGTGTCTTAAAACAAATGAAATGGTATGTCTATGCGAAAGAACAGATTTACTCTGTGTTTAGAGTTTTAATGCTCAGAAAGTAAGGTTAGAGCTTTCTAAAGCAACAGGATGAGTTAATTTCGTGCCTTCTCTTGTAACATAGCACGTGTTAGGTGCAACTAGGGCAAATGAAGAGAATGTGGCGGAAGATATTTTACTCAATCAAGTATCCAAATCAATGTGAATCTAGCCATTTATATATCCAGAATATTATGGATAATTATAATGGCGTAAGTCTATATGGTAAGGCAGAACGAGGCACAGGGGGCGTGAGCACCCCAGATGAAGACACTCTAGAAACATACAAGTGCTGGCCTTGTTCTTCAGCATAAACACGTCCGTGGGGGACGGCCCCTTTCCTCTCTAGGGAGGGAATCGAATTGAAGCCATAAGGGAAAATTATATGACATAGTTGAACGCCCTGTATATACTGTATAATATAGGAAGATACCACAATATAGCATTCTGCTGCATGTTTCTAGCTCACAAGGAACTATCGGTTGTTATTCTCCTTGAAATAAAAGTTTTTTCTTTTTTTTCTGGAAACAAAACCCCCGACCTGAGTGTGATGTCTTTCAGATGCCAGTGTGCAGTATACGACACTACAGAGTTTGCGACCGTTCTCAGATGGGACTGGAAAAGAGCAGCAGAGTGGAGACCACTTTTTGAGCCTGACTCGCTGAGCTGACCCGATGATGCAAGCACAATTTTTAATTCTTATTTTATGGCCGACCATAAAATACGGTATGTGCATATTTGGGCTTTATATAATTTCGTTTGTGTTGGTTAACGGTCGGTTCTTGAAGTGGTAAGGGTCACTTAAATCTGCTCTTACCAAATGTATAAACTAATGAAATTAGATAGATATACCCCAATGGGGTTTAGTATTTTAGAGAAATAACTGACATGCACATCTTTTGGTTTATTAATATGAAGGGCCTTGATAAGGTGACCTAATTTGAAACTGGATGGTGTAGGCAGAAATACATTGCATGCAAGGGTCCTGTGTTTATTGAAGACCACGGCCTAAGAAGGGACAGCAATAAACGTGGAAACAGATGTAGTTAAAGAAAGTCCCATGGATACCGCTTTGAGAAAAAAGTCAGAACGGTTGAGGCACTGCAGGTCCACTTCCTCAAGGAAGAGTGTAATGTTTTGTTGTGTGTGTGAACTGTGTCCCAGTGAAGGTGCCATGTCTGTGTGAGTGGTTGATGCAATGTTTGAATAAAATAAATGTCTGTATTGGGTGGGTAAAAGCTGCGCACTGTTCCCTGAGTATCGTCACTTAAGTGTGACCTGGTAGAATTGGACGCAGCTAGTGCCACAACCGAGGAGGGATAGAATGTGTGATGAGCCTTGAAATGCAAAGGACAATGAATGACTGATTATCCTTTAGATAAAAGGGAAACAGAATGCAAAGAATAAACATCCTGTCTGCATAAAGGATGTAGAAAGAGTGCGTTGTTTTTAGGAAAATAGTATCTAATAAATTTGAATCAAGATATTTTATATGCTTTTGCATTTTGGATGTCTGTGTTGAAAGAGAGAAGAAAATTCTCTGAGACCAGTGCAGCAGAATGTGAGAACAAGGCAGCTTAATCGTTTATACATTAAAAATATTACATGTGTGGACACAATAAAAAAGACGACGTACTTGATAAATAAGATTTATTGTTAGAAAATTGTTATATAAAGAGTGAGATTAGTAAAATAGAGTTGAGACAGGTCAAATCACACCAAAAATTGTAAATGCATCAGACAGAATAAAAAACTAAATTCAAAGAGGCAATGACAACAACCTAAAAGAATAAAAAAATTTGGCGAAATTGTTAACAATACATTAAATTTAAGTGTGTAAGGAACAGAAAAGAATAAAAATATAACTATTTGGGCTATATACATAGATATATACACAGTTGATGGTAATATTATAGTTAAAAGTAGGGCAGCCACCCTTTGGAGAGAATAGGATTAAATATCCACCACTGTTAAAGGACTAATAAACAAGATCGCAAACAAATGTCAGAAGAGAACAAAAAAAGATGGTTACAAAATCTGCTCAAGAGGAAGAGGAATTTGATGTAGCATTGTGTGAAGAAGATGGAAACTAAATAATACACCACTCGAGTAAGAAAAAGAGAAAAAAAGATAAGCAAAGTGGGAAAAAGATAAAGAAATAATAGCCGATATTGAAGTAAGGAGGGTGATACATGTTTAAGAATATAAAACATGGCCTCCATGGAATACGAAGGGGCAGGACAAAGACAACAAAGAAAAAAGAAAGTTATTTCCTCTGAGCCACCCCCACTTATTTTGCATTAGAGGGAGAGTTCCCAATCCTCAACATGGAACAGTGGAATTAACCAGGAGAACTCTGTAGATGGAAGGGCAGATATAGATATGGATGGTAATGAGAGGAACCAGCGCTGTGAAACACAGAGGCACCACAGAACGAAAATTGAAGAATATATTACAAGCTGGATTGTTTAGAGACAGGCACGTACAGCGTTCGAAAAAATGAAAACCAACACAGGAATATAAAAACGCAGTTTGGGAGGAAAGATAGAGAAACTGAAGCACACCTACAAGATATGGCCGAAGAAAGATAATCTTACTATAAATTTAAAGAATCAGGAAAAAAAGATACAAGAGGTAAATAGTTGGAGAGAGCAAAGAGTAAGTTGTGTTCTACAGTAGTGACCGATGAGAATCAAGCAGGATGAGTTATTTGAATAACGTAAATTGGGAACACAGGCAGAGAAAAGGGTACACTCAAGACCACTGGCTGTCACAACGCCCAAAGTTTAATCAAGGGGTGGAGTAGGGACATATGTCCCCCTGGAGCTTCCCAGGACCTAGGGGGCGGTCACTCGCCTCCCAGATCATTCATGAGGAGGACAGGAAAGTGGTCATGGTGTTTGAGGAAGAAACTAGGGCAAACTTTTGGCTGTGGGGAGACATTAACAGCTTTGCGCGGTTTAAATTGTGAAGGAATGTAGGTCCAGATGGATGAAATTCTTCATACACTACTCTGAACAAGCAGTGAAGCCCCTCATAATATGGATTGAATTGTTTTTTGATTGCTTCCGTCCAGCATATTGGCGGCACTGCGGAGTACCGCGTCAAGACCTGAATCCTAAATCATTGAGGGTCAGAGGTGGGAGACACAGAAATCCAACCACATATGTTCAAAGAAACAGCTGGAAAGGTGGAAGCA
>NC_056593.1:22101267-22139670 GCF_018340385.1 Cyprinus carpio | reverse complement strand
TAAGGTTCATTAGTTTAACAGTAGTTAACTACGCTAGTTAACAAACTAAGAATGAAGTGTCCAGGGACCTGGCAAGCCCGGTCTCAGCCAATCCACACACTCACGTTCCCCTGAGTACTAATCAACCCTCACCTGTTTCACCATCAGCGATCTCATCAGGCACCTATAAAAACACTCACCTCAAGTTCAGTTCACCGTCAAGCGTCCAACAGGAACAGATGATTCCGTCCTCAGCCTGCCTCTCATCCGGAGAAGCTTCACGACGTAATGTATACGTACTTTTGAAAACTAACCTCTGTGTCCCTTTGCTACTGTCTCCAGGATATCCCTGAGAAAACCTTCGTTCCCTGATTCCCCCCTTCGATCTCTGGTGTCTCGAATGTGCGCGGGCAAGTTTCGCTCTGAACATATCTTCTCCTATACCAAAGGAAAAGACGAGCATTAGTTACCCAGAGTGATCACAGAGTGGATCGTCACAGAATCCGCACCTGATATCACCTGCTATTCACCTTGCACTAGTATTGGGAAAAAATACAACTTGGTGGTGAATTCACTTACCTCTGCCTCATGTGCCTATCCTGACATAATAGTTGAATAATAGTTCTTCAGCATTTATTAATCTTAGTTCATGTTTAGTTCAGCATTTACTGAATGCATTATTGAAAATTCAACAGTTGTGTCTGACAGTGAACACAATCTGAATTAACATGAACTAACAGTGAACCACTGTATTCTCATTAACTAACATTAAGAAAGATTAATAAATACTGTAATGAATGTATTGTTCACTGTTTGTTCATGTTAGTTAATACATTAACTAATGGAACCTATTTTACACATGGGGGGAAAAATACTGTACATTGTAGTTTCAAATACATGTAGGGAGAGCGGGATTCTATACAAGAAACAGCAAAGCACTTCATTATCACAGTGATCAAGAAAAGCCCCTATGTTAAGGATTTTGATGATCATGATCAGTGGTCACTAATTCAAAGAACGGAGGATCACAGACTAAAGATGATAGTCTCAGTTACCATGGTTTTAAATTTGTAACAGATAATATAAAGAACGAGAAGCTCAAAATGATAATCAGGATGTTGAAATGTGTTTACTTAAAGAGACAATTTTATGTCATATTATTAGGATACCAATTAGTAAAGAGAAATGTGCACGTAAATCCCCATACACGACTGTTTAAAAACAAATCCACAATTATCAGTTTATATTTCTTTAGGCTCAGTGCTCAGCCTCTGACTCCTCAACATCAGAGATCTCAGAGCTGGAGGGGACATTCACCATTCCAGCTCATCACAATCTTATCTTTAATTGTGTTGCAAAGAGCCTTTTTTGTGTCATGTGGATAACTCTGGTTTGTATTATAATGAAATTTAAATTCTCTAAAACTCTAAATTGTATCAGTTTATAATCAGTTTATAAGAGGCCTCACAACTTAAATTTCAATATTAGAAACTAGATAAACTTAGATAACTTTAAGTAGGCTTGAGAAAGCCTGTTTAGAAAAGTTTGAAAAGTTTACGTTTAAAAAGTTTAAAATAAAGCAAGTGATTAGCATATTGCTAGCATTACTAGCAAGTGACTAGCATGTCATTAGCATGAATAGCAAAGTTACTAGCATGTTGCTAGCATAATTAGCAAGATACTAGTATGCTGCTAGCATGTTTCTAGCATGATTAGCACGTCGTTAGCATGATTAGCAAGTTTATTAGCATGGTGCAAGCAAACATTTCTAGTATGATTAGCATCAGTCTGAAGATCTTGGCTGAGTTTGGAGTCTGTAGAGTTAAAGCTCTAGGAGGGGGTTAGTTTAAGTAGTTTCTCAAGCCAACTTAATAAGTAATAATCTGTTGTTTCAACTTTAAAAAAGTAAGTGTTCCTGCTGACTTAAGTTGGATAGTTTACTGTAAAGTTATCTCAACCAATTATAAGTAATCTAAAACTAAAGTTTCATTTTTAATTTTAAGTTGATAACTAATTGCAGCATTATTTTTTACAGTATAAATATTACAGCATATTAATTACTATATCATACTGTATAAAATTGTTAGACATGACGCAATGTGACTTTTTATTAAGTTGACACTGTTTTTATCTACAATGTAAAAACCTGTAGATGACATTTATGGCTGCCATTTGTGATTAGCTACTTCATTTAAAATCTTGAATTTATATAGTATTGTTATTTTTAAATTAATTTTCTCTGAAATGTAGATATTTTTCAGCGTTTCTATTAGCTTCTCATAGTTGGGTTAAGACTGTCGCTGTGATTTTGCCAAGTAAGACATGTTCCTGAACTCCAAAAAGTGATAGTGAAACATAAACCTGTATTACAAAAAAATCCCTGATAAATGTCAAACTTCACTTGAACTCTAAATTGTAGAGTTTTTTGCTGTATAAATGAATGGCAGAACATCAGTGGAGCGTCCCACAAACAACATGAGCAGCAAAGAGAACAAGAGTCAATCTACTGAAGCAGGAGAGAAACAGAGCAAGACACGACTCAGACTGAACAGCATTGGTAAAAAAAGACCAAACTGTAAGTGTTTATGATCTTTATGATACAACACTGATACTTGTATTTATTTCATCCTCAATTCAGTTTCATCTTCTGTAATCTGAAAGCATAAAATTCATCCTGAACTTTAACATGCATCCATCAATTCAGTTTCATCTTAAAATAATCAGATGTTTGTGATTTCCAGTTTGTCATGATGCAGACAGACCTGCAGAGATTCATTCTGATGATACAAAGACAGACGCTCACAGATGAGGTGAGATATTAATAACATACAGAGAAACCTGAAATACAGTGTTATACTGACAGTCCTGACAGATGTTTTCTCTTTTTTAGAAAGCATCAAAAATATTGCACTTAAGTATTGTAAGCTTAGACTTAATCAAAAGTTTGACTGAGTGTTTAATATAAAATAACTTTATTTTATAGTACAGGTAAATACAATGCTAATAGTAATATCTTCATTTCTTCACTTTTAGATGATATAAAGCATCACATGTTTATTTTGGAGAAAGCAGCAGGAAGCTCTTAAAGGTTTAGTTTGCAGCAGCTTTATAAGAGTTTCTGGAGAAACAAAGCATGGTGTGCATCACAGACTGACTGAGAGACAGGACTTTTATTCTGACAAGGACAACATTGGGCATGAAACACAAAACTGATGGAACAATATCCAATCTTGGTGTGTTTTATCTTACGTTTCAGTCATAAGCTCACAGAAGGTGGTAAATGCACAAGACTTGATCTGAAAAATGAAGATAATGAAGAAGAAAAGAAATGATGACGAAAAAGATGATGTGGAATATGTTTGGAGATTTTAGGATTATGAATTTTTTCGCCTTAATGAATAAGTGAGTTCTGTTGTCTTACCGGTTATCCTAACATTTTGTTTTCAGATGCATTTTAAGCGTCTCAAACTGAGCCACACACAAAGAAAAGGGTGACTTTTGTGTTAAAATACCGGCGGCTACTAGAACTTCACCGGAAAAAAAATATGGTAGTAACATTTTTAGGTTTTAGAGGCTTAAAAAAAGATGCATTCCATTAACTGATAATGTTAATATACCTACCTACTTAAGTAGTAATATGTTTATTGAACTATTATAATACACTGATAACCACCACACAACAGGTGGTGATGAGAAAGTCACATGATGAACCAAAGCTCATCACAAACAGCTTTTCCACAAGGAGAATAATATTAACATCAGAGAAGCTGCACACACACTCATGGTAACACACCATCATGGTAAACACCATCATGGTAACACACACAATACTAAAATAGTGGAATAAACATTCATTTTACAACATTAGATGTAAGATAACCCTACACATCTGATAAGAGAGAAAAAAAAGAAGAAATAGTTATTTCAATCAAAAAACATATAAAATGAAGTGTCATTCAGGGAATTCCTGGAGTGTCAGTTTATGTTTTTTTCACTTTCAAAAACTGTAATTACAGTTATTCAACATATATAGTGTGGAAACTTACCGTTAACTAATTAACCGGTTTTTACTGCATTTTTAGTCTTTCAATGTTACAATCAGGATTATTTCTTTTACACTGCACTGCTAACACTGGATCACGTGTCCCTAAACACAGATAAATGATTAATAAATATTTAATTAAATACAGTTGGTACACACAGTGTCATTTAATTTAATATTTCATAATTTATTTTAATTTATCATTCAGCCATAAACTAAAGTTTTTTTCTTTCACCCAAGCAAATTTGAGCAAATTCTAATCCATCATTAGAGTTACTGCTTGATGTATAAAGCTGAAGATGAACACATATGGTTGCCAAAGAATAAACAATATTTAGAACTTGACTTTAATTCATGTTTCTAATTGATATATATTTTGTATTTAAAGGTGAATGTTGTGTGATACGGTCTCGTTTTGTACTAAAATATACATTGATTTAATTCTAGGAAGGTAATTAAAAAGGATGGGGGAGTGTTTGGGTGTTGTCTCACGATGTTTTGAGGTGTGTGTTTTAATGTGATATTAAAATAATATTTATGTTATTGTCTTTTGTTTTTGAAAAGGTTTCTTCTATTGATGCTGTTTTGATTTGTTTTTATTTTGTGAAGTTTTAATTTTTTTTGTGTGTTTGATTGTTTGAGTACTTAATTTAACTTTTTGAATAAAGGGAGTGTAACAGTGTAAAGATTTTTTTTTCTATTATTTGCCAAAATAATAAAGCAATGGCTTTTAATCATAATTTCTGATCAATTCTAATTAGCTCATTAATTTTTTTTAAAAGTTATCAAATGAAGGAAGCATGTCTTGGGGCAGGGGTTCTCATCTCTGGCCTTCAAGGTCCACTTTCTTACAGAGTTTAGCTCCAACTCTGATCAAACTCACCTGAACAAGCTCAGCAGGGTAAATTTGAGCAAAACTGGAGCAAATCTCTGCCGGAAAGTAACCCCATACAGGGCATACTGTACTCCCTCATTAGAACTATTAAAAGTCATTTTAATTGATTTATGCAAAATGATCTTTTGTGGTAGTTTTCCTATCATCGACACATGCAAAGTTGGTTGATAACACAGGTGTAGTTAACTATGTTTACAATTACTTGTTTGCATAGAATATATGAATATAGAAATTCGTTTTGAGCAGTAGAGAATGCTTGTTTGTTATTTCTCCGATCACAAATGCAGACATGGTTTTATGTTTACGCGTCGCGATATGCAACGCACTGCATAAAAGACAGTATAAGACATTATAATCAGTAATTATGTCCCCACTGGATGCAACATATGCCTCGTTTGTAATGGGTTTTATTGGTTTTGTCTCATTTCCGTCACACGCTTGAGGGATTCGGCCAATCACAACACACTGGATAGCTGGCCAATCAGAGCACACCTCGCATTTTCAGAACGATGAGCTTCGTAAAAAAATCGACGTGTTTCAGAAGGCGGGGGGATAGAGGAGCAACAATAATATACATTATGTGGAAAAAAAAAAACTCTGAGTTCTTGTCATATTTGATTACAATTTTCTAAACTATAGCAAATACACTGTGATAATGTGAGAAATGTTGAAGGTGTCTGAATAAATTTTGGTTTGACTGTATACTTAATTTTTACATTGAAGACTATGCAGTGCTATTTTAAAATTTAGTTATTCGGTTTCTGTACCTGGACACCTACAAACTTGAAAAAAACTTAAACATTGTTTAAATAGCATAAATAAATAAATAAAACGAACAATCAAATTAAACAATTTCATGCAGGGCCCACTGGTACAACCTGCACTGGGGACCCGCAAACCCCAGCTACGGCCCCTGACTGCTGCTCATGAAAATGTGTGATGAAACACACCTGATTCACATCAGCAGCTCATCAATGAACACAAGACTCCAGACTTTACACTAGACTTCTACTGTTTACACAACAGACTCATTAGAGAAGAAGATGATCAAAGATTGTGTAAGATTGCTACAAGTTATGATGCTTTACACAAACGTGTGAGTTAAATAAATGACATTTAGTTAACTGACCTGGAAGAATGTCACATGTATTAAATATAATTTAAGGCATTATCAATCAAATATGTATCAGTAGATGTGTTTTGTGTAGAATATAGACTGCAGTTATCATCTTTGTCCACTAGATGGAAGTAGATCTTCAGTCTCAAAGGTGTTTAGTTTCAGGTTCCAGTATGAGAAGAATCTGATCTGCAGCTGAATGAGGATCATAATGACACACATGGAGCATAAAGAGACTCATCACACACATCTGATGAATCTGAATAATATTACAGCATCAGTGTTATAATCAGCTTCATTAAACTGCTTTAGAGAGGAGGAGAGAGATGACAAACTTGACAATATTTTCGGCGCAAAGAAAACAAAAAAATAACATTTATTTGTTAAAACTGAGATGCTGGTTGTTTTTGTGCAAAATAAATGTACAGTGAGCTAAACATCTGTGGGAGAAAAATAAACACATTAATAATGAATGCTGCATTATTTTCTAATAAAAATAATGTTAACAATGATCAGATCTCTGATTATATGTTAAATGGAATACAACATTTAGTTTTAACAGTAGCAGTTTCCCAGACTATTGATAGCAGTAGTCCTCTGAGGATGTTTCATCACATCTGACACTCGACCTCTGAACCTGGTTATTTCTCATCATACTCCCTCTTGTAGTCAAAACCTGTAGCTCCACCATCAGTTCAAAATTTGACCTTTCATCTGTTTTCATTCTTCACTAGACTGGATGTGTTTTGTTGCATTTGCACCATTGTGCTTATTCTAAATTAAAGGCTAAAAATATGCTTAATGCATGTTGTTGACCCATCCTGATAGTATATTAGCTCTACGATGGATAGGTCCTGGCCAAGAATTTACCTGCTGCCCCTTGCCTCACACTAACATTACTAACTTGAACTAGCAATGAACAATACATTATTTATTTTTTTTATTGTTTTTTTTTGAAAATTAATTCGATTTTTAACTGTTTCCAGTGAAACTATAAAAATACACAAGTCACATTATAAATTAAACACAATTAAACAACAAGAATAATTACATCTGGTATTCCCACACAAAACTCTAGTCTTCGTAACACTTCTCTAGTATACAGTAGGTCACTTTATGTACTTATGGCAGAAATGTATGGGAAAAAATCAATTAAAGATGCAATCAAACAGATGATGAACACTATTAACAGCAATTATTATATGTTGTAATACTTCATCATTGGATTTCTACATTTGTTTCTAGATTATATAATTTAATTAGAGATTATAGAGATATGAATCAACATCCTTATCCTCAGATACCAGATGATAAAGACATGAAACATCATCATCAGATGAATCATAAAGACATGAAACATGTGAATCTGGAGAAACAGAGAGATGTTGTGTGTGAAATGAGAGATGAAGCACCTGAGAAAGCTGAGAATAAAAGTGATTCTTCTGTCAGAAATAGTTTAACCTTTAAGATGAGGTTTGAAAGTTTAAAAACTGTGTTAGGGTTTTTGTGTGTTTAGTTATTAGAATTGAGTAGAAATGATAGAGATATGGAATCTGATGAGAGGATTAAGCGCTTCAGAAGAGATGAAAACAGCAGAACTGATCCATTAGAGTCACATTCACATCTTTGTGTTTGACTTCAATAATGTTTCACACTTTTCTGTCTGTGTTTAGTGATTTCTCAGAAACTCTTGTGACTTTATTAAATGAATCCAGTAGATAACATCATATCAGCTGATGAAGTGAAATCTGTGCGTGTGTTTTCATTGCTGTTGCTGGAAAATACTTTCACATATATTTGTATGTTTTTGTTTGTGGTGTTATTCTGTTTGTGGAATGTAGTTGGGGAAATCTCACTGTATTACAGGGTCAAAGGTCAGTCCAGCACTTTATCTGACTGCAGTAAGAGGAACATTGAGTCTTCACTGTATTATTGGTTTGAGGGTTGTTTGAGTTTTTTATCTTAAATCTGGATTTTGATTATTTCTGAGAGGTTTTTTTTTCACATCTACATTTATGTATTTAGTGCTTTTCACAGAACATATTGTTTCAAAGCAGCTTCACTGAAAATTAATTTCAATATTTGGACTTCCATTATGTGATGTCTGCTGGTTCTGACCACTAGGTGGTGCCCTGTATCCAAGTGTCCTGTGGAGTCAGAGAACAGAACATGATTAGAATAAGAAACACAGTCTCTGCTGTGAACAGCTCTTGTGTGTTGAGTCTTTATGAATCTAGTACGCCTAAACTTTACTAATGAGTTACTAAAAGATATCACACATTATTCTAGATTTTAATTGTGATATTACTTTCATGATCATTTAAATGTATCTCCATATTCTCATTACTGTAGTAGTTTTTTAAATAAATGTGATTAAAAAATAAATAAGCATAAATTAGATGGAGGGCAAAAAAACTGTTGAATTATTTTCTTTATTAGTGCTACAAATTCATTTAAGGACAAAGTTTAGTAATTTTTTAAACAGAAAAAAATCTGAAGGCTGAACAAAATGTTAAGTTGCATCATAAATTCGCTGCATTAATAGATTTGATCTAAATGACTGAATATCTGATATGATGCTGAAGTGATCTCTCTGTTGATCTGCTGTGATACTAATAATCTCCAGTAGAGAGCGACACTTCACTGTATGAAATATGAAATTGCGTGTTTCTCTAGATGTTAATCTGCATTATATTCATGAGTTTGTAGTCACAGCTCTGCTATGTGTTTATGTAATATCCGTGATCTGGTATTTCAGTATTTAAGAAAGGTTTCTAAACAGTTTTGTCATTTAAACAAACCTGCATAGCAAGGTTATTATAGTTTTGCATTTTTTATTAGTTTTTATTTTTATTTCGTTTTGACTTTTTGTTTTCAAATTCAGTTTAGTTTTAATTAGTTTTTAAAGTGGGTTTTGCTAGTTTAGTTTAGTTTAGTTTTTATTTTTATTTTTGGAAATGCTTAGTTTTAGTTTAGTTTTATTAGTTTTAGTGTAGTTTTAGTCTTTTTTTTGTAATTTGGGTTATTTGTCAGGGGCAAGATTCAAAAAGGTCAGAAAAAGTATTGTGTAATAATAACTCAACAAAAACATCAAACATTTTTAGAAAATATTCATTCAAAAAAAAAAAAAAACCAGTAAATAAAATATACATATGGGCACAAAACAGTCTCAACACTCCGCAGTAAGTGCAAAATGTGTAAGTGACGTGTGCCAGTAAAAAGACCTAAAGAGCCAACAGACTAAAGAACTAAAGAACTACAGTCATATTCAAAGTAATCCCAAATAGGAATGTCAGGCCCTATGCATAGGCAGTCCTGATGGGCCCCCATGAAAATATCCAGGTAAAATAAAAATATATTCCAGACTTTTCAAGGGCCTCTCTTCCTTTGGGCCCTGGTAATCAGTACTGGTTTTACCCCCAGTCCGACGCCCCTGGCGAGAGGGGGGGTGATGAAAATAATTCCTTCGTTAATAATTCGTTACACAGAACTTTATTATATTAAATATGATTCACACCTTCACAAAATATATACATTTAACACCCTATACAAAATTCACACCCCATTGAAATTCCTTTACCTCTTACAAAATCCACACGCCGTACCAAAAATCTACACATCTTCTATACAGAATTCACACCCTATACAAATACCACAGCTGTAATTCACACCCCATTGAACTATACACCCACAGCTGCACGGTGATGTTGATGTCGTGTGAAGGCATCTCCACAACATAATGAAATACCGGTTTTGTTTGGCCCGTTTACATGGGCTGGCATAGCAGGCTAGTGGTTCTGGCATGAAAATAATGAAAAATTAGCGTGAAAAAACAGAATATAATCGTACAAAATGCAGCGGACTAAAGAAAACATTGTCGGACCATACCGCCTAAAACTAAATCCTAATGCAAAGAGACGAGATATGATGAGAAAATAAAGGGAATCAAAGTACTGGATCCTTTCGAGCAGAGCGACTGGTCAAGGGACGTCAAACTGTTGCACCCATATATTTACAACTACATGATACTAAGTGTTAGTGCATACACACACAAAGTTTTCTATGGACTTTTTATAACGTAAATGTATTCATCTAAATGTATTTACATGTTAAATATGTAAAGAAACTGAAATTAAGTTGGATTGTTACTAATATTTAAGTTATGTAATTCTGTTTGCAACCAAAGAACACTGATTTTGCACAATTCTTCCTTAATACAGATAGAGGCAGAATTTCATTCAGTCGTTTGTGTATTTTATTTACAGACATGGCTAAAAATCATTACATGTGAGAAGAGACATTACAAAATCTTTTGGAAAACAATAAACATTTACATATTAGATGTGAGCATGGCATATAATTCTCCAAAAAGGCTTGAACCGGTCTGTGTTCGTAGCTTTGACCTCAGTATGGCCGAGGTACAGAGAACGGGGTCCAGTCAGGATCACACTCCAACATTTCATAGGCAGGTTTGCCTGCAAACACAGTCACCAAATAAATTGCTATGTACCCTAGATGTACAACATTTAAAACTGATTAACGTTACGCTTTAGTACGTTGGTAACTTAAGCTCATCTTCTAGCCATTTCATGCTACTTAACAGTTAACATTGGCCTAACGTCAAATCTAATGGTCTGGTTGAGTCACACAAAACACACTGGTTATTTGCCCACAACAGAACATGGACAGAGAGCAATGGTAACTTACCTTTGTGAAAACGCTTTGAACACACCATCATGTGTGGTGGAGTGTTATCGAAGGTAATCTTGGGCTTCTTACTGCTGCTATCCATGCGTCAACTATTTGTCACCTCTGAAAACATGGCTTGTACTATTATTTTTCCACGCTGGAAAACGATTAAAGCTTAAGCTTTACGCCACTTCTATCGTGAGAATGACTATTCCAGTTTATAACACAGCGTTCTGTCCTTCATGCATAGAAGTCTGGCGCGTTATATTTGTGCCGCGGTTTCCCAAAATGCTTTGCGTTCACCACTGGGAATACGTCATGATGACGACACATTAGCAATCCTAGCCTACTCATCTGGACTGAAGCAGCAAACATTCAGTTTAAGAGTAAATAAATGACATAACATTATTTAAAATTTTAATCACAGCTTATATAGTGTTTTGACATCGACAACCAAAGTGCATTTTACCTCAAACTTGCGACTAGTTAACTTTCTAAAGTAGCAATCGCTTCTCGGGTCGACATTAACACACTGAAAAAATTATATTCAGAATTAAAAATATTTTTATACCACTTTTTAATTTGTGATTGTGTAAAGGTGTTCACGAGATACCAACCTATCGTGGAGTGTGTGTGAGAGAGAGAGAGAGAGAGAGAGAGAGAGAGAGAGAGAGAGAGAGAGAGAGAGAGACGAAATAATAAATTAATATAATAATAATAATAATAATAATAATAATGCGTGATTTGGAGGAGATTGGAAAGGAAGTGAAGTTGGGTGTTTTTTTCTCTATGAAAGACATTGACAAAGACGAAAAATAAGGACATTTAATCAACAATTTGAAATTAGCGTTTTTTTTGTAATGCCTCGTTTTTATTTTTATTTCAGTTAACGACAATGTTTCTTCCCACCTAGTTTTCGGTTTTTTTTTTTTTTTCGTTCGTTTTTCGTTAACGATTATAACCTTGCTGCATAATCAATATAAAGTCTGTGGATAGTGAACCATTGTTTGTGTTATGCATATCTTTGGTTTGTGGTTAAGTTTTAAGTAATGTTTTAAGCAGGTTTATTCTGTCCTGGAGAAGTATAGCTTTATTACAGTAAAACTTATTTCATTAAAAAATGTCATATTTATTTACAATTAATTCTAGTAAATATTTTATAACAAAATACTGTTTTAAATGGCTCCATAATATCATACAGTAACAAAAAAGCAGTAATTGTCCTCCAATAGTCATCACATAATTTATAACAGGGTGAAATGATGATTAATAAATGCTTATAAAATAAACTACACAAATGTTCAGAGGAATATAGATCTGGGAAATATATCAAAATACCCAATCTGTGTATATATATATATATATATATATACACACACACACACACACACATGTACATATATATAAAATGTAACAAAATGTTGTAAAAACACAAAAAGTCTTTGTGTGATGCAGATGCAGAGGTGGATCATGATGCAGAGCAATTAAACACAGCTATCCAATACAGTAAAACTGCACATTTTCCGGCAAATACACGGGTAATGTGTCCCGGCATTTGTACCCGGGTCGTCCCTGGTTTCCCTGGTTTCTAGATTTTGCTTACCCGGAATATGTGCATGTGTTCACACACAACCCGTAAAGGTCCCGTGAAGACACGTGATATCAGGGTGTGACGTGTAATGTACGAGAAAAAAACTCTAGGCACATTAACTTTCTCTTAAGCTGGCGAACGATCTCAGCTTCAGCGCGGAAAGTGAGGAACTAACTGATCTCTGATTCGTTACAGTTTGCACATCTTTGTTTCAGCGCGAACGTTGATCTGCCTACCAAAACACGCTGAAAGAGTCGCGCGATAACGCGCGTCATCACTACGACACGGCATTAGTTCTGGCTTTTGTTCACACAGCACTCGTTCCAGGACTGAACCCGGCAATGTTACTAGGTCCCCTACCCGGGTTCAATCCCGGGTTCAATCCCGGGACGTGTTTGCTTTCACACAGAAGTCGACCCGGCAATGTTCCGGCAATTTGCCGGGTCCGACGTGCAGTGTGAAAGGGGCTTAAGACCCGGGTTCAATCCCGGAATCAATCCCGGGACGTCTGAAAAAGTGTCAAGGAGTTGTTTTGTAGTATGATGTAAGGTTTTTTGAAGTATTAAGAGATTGTATTTGAGTGTGTAGAAGATGTATCTGTAAGCTCATCTCAGATGTATTAAAGTATGAAGAAGGACGTCACTGATGTTGTGTGTTCTTGAAATCATCTGAATGACTCTTTACAGGCCCTTCTGGATCATGTGAGAATAGAAATCACAAACATATATAGATTATCCTCATTGTTTTGGATTTATAACTTTTTTATATGATCAAAATTATTCATGAATTAAACAATCACACATCAGTAAATATTTCATTCATCTGTGAGTGTAGAAAGTCTTGAATCTGTCTTGTCACTTTATAACAGGAGTGTATTAGTAAGAGAATAGTAAATCTAGCAAGATAAGTTCAAAAGTGAACAAACACTTACACACTGGTTTTATTTTCTCCATACTGTCACGTCTAACAAGTCTCTGTCTGCTTTTCTCTTGTGATTCACTGGTTTGTCTCATTTCTGGAATCCATATTTCTCTCTGTCTTGTTGTTTTTTGGTTTTTTTTTTTTTTTTGTGCTTAATTTTTTTTTCTGCTTTTCTCTTGTGATTCACTGGTTTGTCTCATTTCTGGACCTATTGAATTTTGAAGACAACATAAATAGTTTAGTTATACAGTTATTGGCATTAATTAATCAAGCACCAGTGTGTCAAATTCCGATGAAGACATCCAATCCAAATAAATCTTAAAACTTTGATGTTTGGGATATTTTAATAACAGTGTCATATTTCGTTATATGACGCCGTTCAGTTTTATCATGTATTTGTGCAGTGAGGTCAGAAACACACTGTATCAACTGTACTGATAGAATCTGACAGCACACTTAATAACGGATTGAGATTAAGTTGATTAATGAGCATATACATTAAAGAGGTACTCACATACTGACAGACAGAAAACATCCCAAATCTACTTTTTTTAGTGTTTTTTTTTTATTTATTTATTTTTATTAAACTTTACCTCTCTGTGTCTGTAGACTTCAATTGGATTTCAATCAAGATCTTTAGGGCCATTTTCTTTAGTGCAAATCAGTACATATTTAATAGACAATGTCTCGTTTGCATATTTAAACATAACATTTAAAAAAAACTTGCAACACAAAAAATGTTTGCAACTCTCAACGCAATCATTCAACTGGGGAATTGATGTCTAAAAGTTAATATGTTTATGACCCAATTCACTGTAATGTCTCAAATTAAAGATTACATGAGTACAATTGAAACAAAATAAGTTTTATATTTATGAACTAACTGTGGAAAATAGGAACTATTCATACATAGTACTGATCATCATTCCTAGGAGACAAATAAAATAAATCACACGGAATATCAAAATGACAGATTTTATTACTAGACTTTGTGTGGTAATGTAAAAAGCGTTCTAACTGTATTTGTCTACAGATTTACATTTCAGTTTCATCGAATACAAACAGCAATGTTCAGATTGAAATAAAACATTTATATACTACAATCAGTTAGAAAAGGTTTTAATTACCTTGTGATGAGCTGAAAAGAGGATGTATCCACTGCAGTTCTGAGAGCTCTGATGCTGTTATACTTTCAGCAAAAGTTTTTTATTTAGGTGACAGTGTGTGAAGGATGTGGATGTGGAGCAAATGACTTGGATCTCTAATAGAGCTGCCTGACACTCCAGGTTTAATCAGTTTGTCTGCTTCCGGACCTGAGATGTATTCCAGGAAGCACGGTTAATTTACCATCTGTTAAACCCTGAACTCTTGGTTGATTAACCCCACACCTTGCTTACTCGATGTACTGTATGTTGGTTCCAAAAACGTTTCCGAGAGTAAGTTCATTCAACTCAGAGTATGTTCCTGATTAAGGCTCGAGACATTCTCAACAGAGTGATGATAGTCACTATGGATACTTTAAATGTAATTTATGTAATGTAATGTTTAGCGACGATAGTAGCTATGGAAACTTTAAATGTAATGTTATGTAATTTATTTAATTTTAAAATGCAACCTTAAATGTATTGTTGAGGTCATCCGTTTACTCTTGCAAAAACTGCAAAAGCTAATAATTAAAAATAAGGGATCATAAAAATTACATTTGGTCTTTAAAACAAGATATTTCACTTAACAGATGTTTACATACAGAGCACAAGACTAAATAATAACTAATGTTTATGCTTGTATTAAAAATGTGTTATTAAAAATTAGGTTTGGAACATTACGAATTTACTTATACTTTAGTAGGACAGATGAATAATCTGTTAATGCTAGTTATTATTCTGAGGATTTAAAATATATATATATATATAAGTTTTGTGGTGTTTCGTTTTTAGTGATTTTTGTTTTTGCTAGTTATTATTCTGAGAGCGTTTTAAGAAATTTTGTTTGTATAATTTTCATTTACATTTCTGTGACAAAACTGTGAATTCTTCTAAAGTCCATGTGGTTTATTATAAATGCAATGACCTTGAGAAAGAGAAAGTGAAAGTGAAATGATTTCTGTAATGATTCATTTATTATTCTTGCTGCCTCCTGCTGGGGGTTTAGTTTCAGACATAACACTTTCATTTAGTTTCCCCCAACGTTTCATATTCAAATGCTAGCTTTAAAACATTATTCTCAGGACTATGATGATTATTTATGTAATTGTAATTTCAGTGTAAATGGATTCTGATAACTGGCAAGATTTTGTTGATACTGATTTCATTTGATTGGTAACAGTCATACATGTTTAGCAATGTTTAATACAGATGTGAACTCTGGAATTCTCATGATATTCACTATATTTATAGTTTTTTACTTAAAGGACTGTGAGATCAACCTCTTCTAAGGTCTGATATGATGTAGATGATGATGTGATGTTCAGAGCTGTAATACTGCTGATACACTTCACTGTCTGTCACTCAATCACATATGTCTCTGTCTGTGTCTCTGTCTCTGTCTATGTATATCTTTTTTATGTTGTCACATTGTGTTTACATTCAGAGCTCACACATCTGGATCTCATTCTCATGCTCCAACCCCTTCCAATCACAGCGCAATCCCTCACCTGAGTACTGATCACACACACCTGCCCCTCGTCAGCACCTCATCTACCAGCACTTAAAGACACTCACTCACACACAGTCACTGTCCGGTCTCGTTCGCAACTAGGATTACTTACCTGCCAACTTCAAGGACTTCCATTACTATACTTACCCGTCTCCAGTGATACCCAGTTACCTCCTTTGTCGATCGTGAGTGTGTGTGTTTGTGTGTCTCCAGCCCTCTACGTCTCCACTCCTCTGCTTCCTCTAGGACCTTCACTCTGCTTCAAGACAAGGACAGTATCAGTTTTACTCACACTCCTCAGTTACCGTTATCACCACTATTTACCCACCTGTTTACCATACCTCCTCTGCTGGTGTCAATAAATACCACCTTATCTGTTATCTTCCGTCTCCTACCCATCTGTACTGTAACAGAAGACCGGACCGAAGACAGACTGACACAAGCATGAGCCATCCAGACCCCTTTCAGGACCTCGTAGACGCCCTTGCGTTTTACACTCAACGTCCCTCCATCACCTTCACCACCAGTGGGCACTTTAGGTAACAACGCCATCACTTCTTCACCTTCTGTGCCCTCCAGTCCCATGGCCAAACCAGCGCCCTTCTCTGGTTAGGCGGAGGAATGCAGCGGATTTCTCCTGCAATGCTTGCTGGTCCTGGAGATGCAGCCGCACTTATTTCCCACCGAGCGATCCAAAAGGGGAATTCATTATTTCACAGTTGAAAGGTAAAGCACTTCAATGGGCCGATTCCATTTGGACCCAGAATAATCCTGTCATCCAGTCATATACCAGCTTCGTTGACCACTTCAGGGAAGTTTTTGGAAAGCTTACCTGGGATTCATCCATTGGTGAGGAACTGTACAATTTAAAACAAGGCAAGATGTCTGTGAATGATTATGCTCTCCAGTTTAGAGCTCTTGCGGCCACAAGTGGGTCGAATGAACAAGCTCTGTTAACCACCTATCGACAAGGACTGGACCCACGAGTGCGGTTGCATCTCGCTGCATACGAGGATATCATCAGGCTTGAACGTATCATCCAACTCTCCATACACTTCGCCACTCCTATGCAGTCGTGTCTCGAAGAGCACCAGGGCCAGCCTCAGCACAACATCTCCCTCTGCCAACCAGAACCCGTCAGCCCTCCAGAACCAGCCCATGAACCCATGCAAATGGACTCTACCCGCCTGACTGGGGCTGAACGGCAGAGAAGGCTGACCCAGAATCTGTGCCTATACTGCGGATCTCCGGGGCAGATCCTCTCAACATGCCCCATACGCCCTCCTCGTTCTATGGTGAGTGCCATCTTCCCTACCATAAATCAGATGAAACCACTATTGTGACACTTACTGCTGCTGATGTTTCCATTCCAGTCAATGCACTCCTCGATTCTGGGGTCAGCCGGCAACTTCATCTCTGGGTCCCTCTGTCGTCAGCTCAACCTCCCGACCACGGCCACACAATCCTCCTACCAGATCCACTCAATAACGGGAAGGCCGCTGAGCAGGAGACGGGTTCGCCGTAGTGTCAGGCCACTTCAACTGCAAATTGGCATTCTTCACAGGGAAAAGATCCATCTGCTGGTTCTGGAGGAATCCACCGCTGACGTGGTCCTAGGGCGCCCGTGGTTGGAGCAGCATAACCCAGTCCTATCCTGGAAGACTGGCGAAATCCTGAAGTGGGATTTCATGGACTGTTTTCCCGAGGTTCCTGTTCCATCCTCTCTGCTTCCAAAACCACTCTCTGTCTGTGCGACCTCCATAGAGAGTCCGATGGAAAGACGGTCAGTGGATATACCATTGTGTTACGCCCCCTTCAGTGATGTTTTCTGCCCTAAGAGAGCCTCCAAGCTGCCTCCACACTGGCCATGGGACTGTGCCATTGATCTGCTTCCGAGTGAGTCAGTGCCAAGGGGAAGGATCTATCCCCTTTCCATCCCGGAGGTGAAGGCTATGGAAGAGTACATCGAGGAGGCTCTGGCTCAAGGCTACATCCGTCCATCCACTTCCCCTGCTGCTTCGAGCTTCTTCTTCGTGGAGAAAAAGGATGGAGGCTTGCGGCCATGTATTGACTACCGAGCCCTTAACAACATCACTGTCAAATTCAGATATCCACTTCCTCTCGTCCCAGCAGCTCTGGAACATCTCCGTGGTGCCACTGTCTTCACCAAGTTGGACCTCCGCAGCGCGTATAACCTCATCCGGATACATGAGGGGGACGAGTGGAAGACAGCCTTCATAACACCTACTGGACACTACGAGTACCTCGTGATGCCGTATGGCCTGGTCAATGCCCCCTCCGTATTCCAGGACTTCATCCACGAGGTGCTCCGGGAGTTTCTCCACAAATTTGTCCTGGTCTACATTGATGACATCCTGATTTACTCCCAGAGCTTGGCAGAACATCGTCACCACGTTGCGGAGGTCCTGAAACGCCTGAGGGAATCCCAACTTTACCTGAAAGCGGAAAAGTGCTCCTTCCATCAGCCCTCAGTGCAGTTCCTTGGATACAACATCGACAGCAGTGGCATCCGGATGGACGAGGGGAAGGTGGATGCCATCAGGAACTGGCCAACACCCACTATCGTAAAAGAACTCCAAAGATTCCTCGGCTTCTCCAATTTCTACCGTCGCTTCTTCCAGAATTATAGGTCCATCACCAGTCCACCTACAAGCCTTCTCCGAAATAAGCCCAAGTCTCTGTCCTGGACCCCATCGGCCACGGAGGCCTTTGCTACCCTCAAGGAAGCCTTTACTACCGCTCCTCTCCTGGTTCATCCCGACCCCGACAAGCCTTTCATCGTGGAAGTTGACGCCTCCACCACCGGAGTAGGAGCGGTGCTTTCGCAGCAGCAGGGAAATCCCAGCAGACTCCATCCATGTGCCTTCTTCTCCCGCAAGCTCAACCCACGGGGGTGAATTACGACATCGGCAACCGAGAACTTCTGGCTATCAAGCTAGCGCTCGAAGAGTGGAGGCATTGGTTGGAGGGAGAAAGACATCTGTTCCAGGTACTTACGGACCATAAGAACCAGGAGTACCTGAGAATGGCCAAAAGACTCAATCCTCGACAAGCCCGGTGGGCTTTATTCTTTACCCATTTCAATTGTACAATTTCCTATCGACCCGGATCCAAGAACGCTAAGGCAGACGCCCTCTCCCGTTGTTACACACCTGAGGACAACTCTGAAGAACCTGACTCCCTGAAAGACTGATGGTCAGCCCGATCACCTGGTCCACGGAAACCATACCCTCCTCCAATGCCTCAGTCAATACTCCGCTGGGTTGCCCGTCTGGCTTGCAGTATATCATCAGGACACGGCGCACTCCACTCATCCACTCTGCTCACACCTCACTAGGCACTGGCCACCCGGGGGTCAATGAAACCCTCTCGTTGCTAAGGGAACACTTCTGGTGGCCCAACATGGTATCCGATGTCAGGAGGTATGTGCAAGGATGTATGGAATGCGCCATCTCGAAGAGTCCACGTCATCTACCATCTGGCAAACTCCTACCTCTGCCCATTCCCAACCGACCATGGTCACACCTAGGGGTAGATTTTGTAACTGACCTTCCCATTTCAAGAAACTGTACCTGTATATTTGTGGTAGTTGATAGATTCTCTAAATCCTGCCGTTTAATTCCTCTCAAGGGACTACCGACTGCCATGGAGACCACTGAACTCATGTTCATTCACATCTTCCGGTACTTTGGCATCCCCGAAGATATCGTATCAGACAGAGGACCTCAATTCATCTTTCGGGTCTGGAAAGCCTTCCACTCACTCCTAGGTGTGGCCGTCAGCCTATCATCAGGATACCATCCGCAGTCGAACGGGCAGACGGAAAGGAAGATCCAAGAGATCGGTTGCTTCCTCCGTACCTTCTGTCACGGCCACCAGGACTCTTGGAACCAGTTCCTAGGGTGGGCCGAGTACGCACAAAACTCCCTGCGCCAACCATCTACCGGACTCACCCCGTTCCAGTGCGTACTTGGCTACCAACCTCCACTATTTCCCTGGTCTGGAGAACCCTCGGACGTACCAGCGGTCGACTACTGGTTCCGAGAGAGCGAGAGGGTCTGGGACTCAGCCCACCACCAGTTACAAGGGCCCCTACGGAGACGCAGAATGACAGCCGACCTTCGCCGCTCTGAAGCTCCAACATATCAACGAGGACAGAAGGTCTGGCTGTCAACCAGGGACATCCGCCTGCGTCTCCCATGACGTAAGCTGAGTCCCAGGTTCATTGGCCCATTCACCATCACGGAGCAGATCAACCCGGTCACTTACAGGCTTCAACTCCCACCTGAATATCGCATCCACTCCACATTCCAATGTGTCACTGAAGCCTCACCATCCTTCTGTTTCCTTTCTCCACAGAGCCAGGCGTAGCCGCAGCTGAAACCCCTCTTCCACTCATCCTGGACGACGGAGCGTCTTACGAGGTTCGAGAAATCTTGGATTCCCGGTGCCGTGGTGGCCAGCTCGAGTACCTAGTGGACTGGGAAGGTTATGGTCCTGAGGAACGCTCATGGGTTCCACGCAACGACATACTCGACCCGAATTTACTGGACACCTTCCACGCAACTCATCCCAACAGACCTGCCCCTCGGGGAAGAGGAAGACCACCATGACGTTGGGGTCCTCGGCCCTCAGGAGCGGGCCATGGGGTGGGGGGGTGGGTACTGTCACAGACACGCCAGGCTTCAACCCCTTCCAATCACAGCGCAATCCCTCACCTGAGTTCTGATCACACACACCTGCCCCTCGTCAGCACCTCATCTACCACCACTTTAAAAGACACTCACTCACACACAGTCACTGTCTGGTCTCGTTCGCATCTAGGATTTACCTACCTGCCAACTTCAAGGACTTCCATTACTATACTTACCCATCTCCAGTGATTCCCAGTTACCTCCTGTGTCGATCGTGAGTGTGTGTGTGTGTCTCCCGCCCTCAACGTCTCCACTCCTCTGCTTCCTCTAGGACCTTCACTCTGCTTCAAGACAAGGACAGTATCAGTTTACTCACACTCCTCAGTTACCGTTATCACCACTGTTTACTCACCTGTTTACCATACCTCCTCTGCTGGTGTCAATAAATACCACCTTATCTGTTATCTTCCGTCTCCGACCCATCTGTACTGTAAGCTCTCACACAGGCTTTTCTCACAGAGTTATAATATCGTGACACAGCATTTCATTCTCATCTCCAGTAACATTTCTTATAGGGAAATTATCTGAGATACACACCGCAGATAAGACTAGAGAGACATCCTGGACTTTACTGTGATGGTAAATGTGAAAAAAATCTGTGGTCAGTTTTTCTAGTGCAAGCGAACAAATGAAGCATTAATGTCTGGATGATTTTAATTGCATATTTGCCATCAGTTTTGCCATGAAGTTTCAACATCTTCACTAAACTCACCTCATTTTCAGACTAGACTTAATTTCATAACCATTCATTTACAGTACAGTTTACACTTATTAATTTAGCAGACACTTTAAATCTAAAGAGACGTGCAAATTAAGTGTTTCATACATCAGAAGTGCTAGCAATACAAAGTTTGACATCATTTAGCTAGAATTTAAGTTTTATGAGAAGTGCAAGTTATATTATTTATAAGTCAGAATTTATTTAGATATAATTTAAGTTAAATGGGAAGTTTATTTTTATTTTTAAAACAACACATTCTTCTACTACTGCGTAAAGCTTCATTTATATGAAAACATGCACAATATGAAAAAAACAACACATTCTTCTACTACTGCCTGTCCTAACTATGCATATTACACTGAACAAAATAATAAACGCAACACTTTTTTTTTTTGTTTTTTTGCCCCCCATTGCTGAATGCATTTTTCAACCTGATCAACTCTATGTGAAGGAGATGTGTTGCACTGCGTCAGACCATATACTGACCCCGCGGAACCCTCTATACAGTAAAACTGCACATTTTAGAGTGGCATTTTATTGTGGCCAGCCTAATGCACACCTGTGGCAATAATCATGCTGTCTAATCAGCATCTTGATATGCCACAACTGTGAGGTGGATGGATTATCTCGGCAAAGGAGAAGTGCTCACTAACTTAGATTTAGACAGATTTGTGAACAACATTTGAGAGAAATAGGCCTTTTGTGTGCATAGAAAAAGTCTTAGATCTTTGAGCTCAGCTCATGAAAATGGAGGCAAAAACGAAAGTGTTGCGTTTTATAATTTTGTTCAGTGTATATTTATATTTATAATATCATTCATTAATATCTTCCTGCCCTAGCTATTGTTTTTGAACGATGACTGAAAATTTGTATAATAGGCACTTCTCCTGTTTATTGCCACCTAATGATGAATCACTTGATTTTTTCCTCAACTGTATGTCACTTTGGATAAAAGCATCTGCCAAATGAATAAATGTATATATAATGTGTTTGATGAATCATCTCTTTATTAGTGCTAATAATGAATCTAAGGACATAGGATAATAATGTAAAAAAATCCTCAGGCTGGTCAGAATTACTCTGGAATTCAGTGTATTTACTGATTTCACTGTAAGCTGATGTTCTGAGCTGTAATACTGCTGATCTCCAGTAGAGAGCGACACTTGACTGTCTGGTCACTCAATCACCTGATCATGATCATCTGTCAGAAAGGGAAAACAGGAAACAAAGTATGTCTCAGAACATACTACAGAAATATGACTCAAACACACCCCAGAAATATGACTCAACATGGAGTAATGGCTTGCAGATCTCGAGTATTACATACATGTGTATTGTGCTTTGCTGTAAAAAAATGTGAAATGACTTACAGAATATGGAATAATTAATTCAACAATCAAAGAAACAAACTAGAACTGAGTCAAATAAAGAAAACAGACAGATAAAGCATATATGTTACAACGACAAGTTAAAGCTGCCTTCGTGTTTTGTTTTTAACCTCAAGTTTAACATACAGTACATAGCTACAGTAATAACAGTGATTACATTAGTGATTACTGTAAACAATCAAATTCTGAAAAAAAAACAAACATGTACAACTATTTAGAAAATATCAAATACATTCACACACACTCAGATTGTATAAACTGATATATAATTATCAGTGTTTTCAGAGCAGTGGCTCGGTTTTAAGACGCTTCTAATGCATCTGAAAACACAATGTTAGGAAGAACCGATCAAACAAAAATACACAGACGGACTCATTTCCCAAAGTGAAAAAAGTAGTTCTTCAAAACTGTGCAAATTTGTATATACAGTTCCAAAAAAACAAATACAAAAATATAATCCAAACGGAAAATAAAGTTATTTTTGGTAGATGAGAAGAATGTAATTTGATCCTGTCAAATACAAATCCAAAAAACTCAAACTATGTTTGTATTGTTCTTCATCATTTCCTCCTCCTTCATCTTGGTCTTTCTTCTTCTTTTGTCATCTTCATTTCTCGGCAGCTAAAGGTCTTGTGCATTACCACCGCTTCTGCGAGCTAATGACTGAATAAGAAGATAAAACACAAGCAGAGCTAAAGAGGGGATCTTTTTCCATCAGTTTTGTGATTCATGGTCCATTCTCGCTCCTCTCAGAATAAAAGTCCTGTCTCTCAGTCAGTCTTAGAGCACATTATGCTCGGTTTCTCCAGAAACTGGATAGAAAAGAGAAGCTTTAAGGGCTTTCTGCTGTTTTCTGCTGTAATAAAAGCTTGATGCTTTATCATCTAAAAATGAAAAAAAGATATTACTGTTAGTATTTGTATTTTGACAGTACAGAATTAAATTATATGTAGTATAAAATTGAAAATGTTTAATAAATACTTTTGACAACGATTAAGCTTACAGTTCTTAAGTACATTATAAGTTTTTTGCTGCTTTCTAAAAAGAGACAGATTTCTGCATCTATCACAGGTGCAGTAACCTGGGCTTTAGTGTGGTTACTCCACTTTACAATATCTATGTTTGATCTTTGTTATTCTTTGTTTGTAATGTTTGAATTCTATTATTATCTGTGTGTGTTTATTTGGTGATCATCTAATTTGTTAGTTTGTATTTTGTTATTATCTGTATTTATTTCATATATAGCGGATAAATGTTCAGGGTCAGTTTTACTAAAACTAGTCAAAGACATTTGAAGCAGGAACCAGTCACTGATATTTTAACACTAGGATCAACACTATTTTATTTTTAAAAGATCAGATCAAGACTTTTAAGCTCTTAAGTGTTTCTTGCCACACTTTTCCGAGTTAATATGCTGCACAAAAATTTTTTTTCAATTTTAAAACAGTGTTAGAAGGGAGCACGTGTGAAATTCAGATAATCATGAAACAGCTGATGATGAAAAGACATGTACTGTCACACTGTCATATATTAAAGACAGTGGCCCTGCACGCACTGCTGGGGGCCTTGCTATAACCTCCCCATGCTGAGTTGTGTCGTATGTGTCAAAGATAGCAGGGATCAAATACTGGCATTATTAAGAGGATTGAGCATTTCCGATTAATGTTGGCCTGTTACATTCTTATTATTAGGCCTAGTATTACTATTAGGTTCCTTTTATTATTAAATTACAATTAATTTTCCCCACAATATTAGCTTACTTTTATAAAACAGGTTTATTAATTTATACAGTGAATTATAGGCCTGTAATTAAAATGATTAACACTGACTGCAGTCATCAGTGAAAATTAAGAGCAGCCCGTATTTGGTGCACTGATTTTCAAAAACAACCTGTTTAACACGAAACACGTTTCTTTTGATGTTTTCACTATGCAGGCCACAAGAGAAATAATAAGGGAATAATCTAAGACAGATATATACCATTATAGCTATATGCTGAAGTAGTTTTCGTCTCTTGTCGTCTCTGAGAGAATAATATTTGTGGTTAATGCAGCGTGAGATGCCCACAGCGCCGGCAGTTTTCACTTTCTCTTTCTTTATAGTTTAAGACGTTTACTCTTGCGCAAAGTTTGCACGTTGCTTGTGTGATATCCATTATCTTGGCTTTGTTGTTTAAAACAGAAATATTCCCAATATTGCGACGCAATATCCTTCCCAACCCATCAGACGTCCGATATGCCCACAGAATAAAGATCATAAACACTCACAGTTTGGTGTGTCTATAACAGAGCTGCTCCGTCTGACTCGTTTCTTGCTCTGTTTCTCTTCTGTCTCTTGTCCTCTTTGCTGGTCATTTCGTGATTCCTGCAGTTTGTGAAGCTCCACAGATGTTCTGCCATTCATTTCTGTTGCAAAATGTACTATTTAGAGTTAAAATGAAGTTTGATAATTATTTATTTATTTTGCACAATGATTCTTGTGCAATACAAAAATTTACATTGCCATGTTAAAAAAATAAAAAAAATAAAGTGTTAAAGATGCATTTGAATAAATTAGATGTTAATTACCACTGATGAGATGGAAACGAGTCTCCACTGCTGCTCTGAGTCTGCTGTGTGTCTGAGATTGAGCGATTTATACACGCCCACGAGTCACAAAAACAACAGTCAAGCTGAAAGCCAACACTTTCTGTGAAGAATACACATACTCATTTCACGAAGTCGACCGGAAGTCGAGCTTCTTTGTTGAGAAAGTCATACATGATAATATCTTGCTCAAGAGGTGCTGGTTGATGGTAACCAAACAGTTGGTGGTTGCCATTGACTTCCATAGTATTGTTTTTTTCCTACTAAGGAAGTCAATGGGAACCACCAACTGTTTGGCTAAAGCAATCTTCAAAATATCTTATTTTATGTTCAACATAAGAAAGAAACTCATAAAAGAACCACATGAGGGTGAGTAAATGATGACAGAATTTTCATTTTTGGGTGAACTATCCCTTTAAGTCATTGACAGAATTTTCATTTTTGGGTGAACTATCCCTTTAAGTCATTTGCTCTTTGGATCTCTCAAATAATTGACTTCCCCAATTACAAATGCATAAAACATTATTTATGCATTTGTAATTGCAGGTTACATTCATGTCCTGCATTAAACAGTGTGTAAATACATCAAAATGCCACTTTAGATGCAGCTTCTGTGTTGATTTAATTTGCTTGGTAACAGCCAAAATGTCTTATTATTCTAATTCACTGATTACATGTAAGAAAAAAATCTTTATAAAAATAAAATAAAAAAATGCCCATAAAATGTAAAAAAAAAACCAGTTTAAAGTTACTGGAAAAGATTACTTTCTATCAGTGTGAATAAATAATAATAATAATAATAATCGTCATCATCATCATCATCATCATCATCATCATTTTTAATCATTTTAGACACGTGATTTCACTGAAGGCTACCAGGATAATAACTCATAAACATAAACTATATCGTCTCTATTTCCAGTTTGTAGCGTGGATCATTCATTGCAACAGTTAATCTGATTCTCATGCTTAAGAATCTGTTATCTTGAAAAACAATTTTATGCTACTAGCTGCCCAAAGACTTGGTTTTAAACCTATATTATTATCTAATTTATGAGCCTTAAAACATCTTAAAATGCACACATGTAGGTCAGGAAAATCAAAACCCCCTACCAATCTCCTTTTTGGGACCTCTGTATTTATAAAAACCTGCGTACAGTCCTATTTCCACTGTGTGTGTCATTTATGCCTTAAACAATGTTTATGTTCATGTTGCGTATGTTAAAAAGATATAAATATTTTTACAATTATTGTTGCACTGTAGGAATATTGGGTTTAAGCCAACACAAGTTTCTATAGTGCATCGTGTTGCTCACAGCAGGCTTTCAAGAAAAAAAAGTGATAAAAAAAAGTATAACCATTTATTATATGTGTTGAAGTCTGTCTGTGGTTAAACATTTTACTTTATCTTCTGCTGCTGGGGATTGCCCACTAAATTCCAGTTCTGTTAACCTTGTTTTCAATGAGTTCATGCTTACATATGATTAGCTGAAGTATGGAATGCGTATTTGGCAAGCTGTCCGGAGAAGGGCTCCGAGCTCGGGAATGGCCCAAACCTAGCGTACCCTTTGAGGGAGTTTTTCTGAAATAAACAATAAAACAGAGGTAAAAACATGAAATGTCTACATACTGTTACAGTAAAAGTCACATTTCAAATTGTAAAAAAAATATCAACAACTATCTTAAAAAGCGGTTATAGTAGACTAATAATTACTGAATGTAAGAATATAATAAAATGTATGATATCATACAAATCATAAATATATTTAAGTGAAATATTGCCAAAATTAGCTAGATCAAGATAAGCAGCAAAGCTAGCACCAACACCTGCGCTTCATGAGATGAAGTTTAAATACATCCATGTCTCCTCTGAGAGACATAAACTGTGTAAACACATCTAAATCCCATTTCAGATGCAGATTCCAGAAATGTTTTCTTATGTGGAATGAAAGATACTAAGTACCAGATGAAGTGCTTCTTATTCTTACCCAAAAATACAAAATGGAAGAAAGATGTTAAAACTGAACACAATCTTGCTACTCAAGCTGTGTATGATTTTTTGTTGTTGTTATTGTTGTTGTTTATATATACAGTAGTCAACATTTGAAGTGGATCCAAAACCTTTCTTTGTCGTAAGTTGTCGCAAAACCTAAAAACAAATGCGTTCTTGTCTTAGAACAACTTTGATGAACTTTTCTGATCCACTTCAAATGTTGACTAATGTTTATTTGTTCCCAACTTTTCCATTTTGCTATAACTTTTACTTTCAATACTTAAGTACGTTTAAGATTTTAAAAAAAAAAAACTTTTCATACTTAAGTACAATAAATAACACATACTTTAAAATTTTAAGACAAGTAATATTCTAAATGGTGAATTCAGCTTCTAAAAAGTCATTTTCTGGGAAGATATCTGAACTTTTTACTTGAGTATGTCTTTTATGTACTTTATACACCACTGACTAATAATCATAAAGATCGACATTATTACAGGCAATAGTTTCAGCAGTATTCATAACGATCCAGTTGTGTCCAGCAGGGAGAGGATTTACAGTATGAGCCACCAGAACAGAAGCGACACGAATAAAAAGGTATGTTAATAACTTTGCAACATTAAAAGTTAAATGATTTGCTTCGATGTCAATTAATTTAAATATGTTAATAGATAGGTCTATAAATGTACTTATTGACGGTCAGGTAGATGTAAGTAGTAGCATTTGCATGTAACGTTATGCTATTTGTTTTCTTTGTTTAAAGAGCTTAGACAAAATTAGCTAGATCAAGATAAGCAGCAAAGCTAGCAACACCTGCGCTTCATGAGATGAAGTTTAAATTACATCCATGTCTCCTCTGAGAGACATAAACTGTGTAAAAACATCTAAATGCTATTTCAGATGCAGATTCCAGAAATGATTTCTTATGTTGGAAGTCCGCTGAAGGGTCTTGCAGTCTGCTGCACTACAGTTCCCATACCAGAACAGTGATGCAGCTGGTCAGCACGCTCTCAATGGTTCCCCTGTAGAATGTGTGGTGAGGATGGGTGGAGGGAGACTTGCTCTTTTCAGCCGGTGGAGAAAGTGCAGGCGCTGTTGTGCCTTCTTGGAGAGTGACATGGTGTTGGTGGTCCAGGTGAGATCCTCTGTGATGTGCAACCCAGAAATTTAGTGCTGCTGAACTCTCTACACATTCGAGCTGTCGATGGTCAGTGGGGGGTGGTCACAGAGCTTCTCCTGAAGTCCACCACAACCTCCTTTGTCTTATCCACATTGAGGGACAGGTTGTTAGTGCCACACCATTCAGCCAGCTGTGCCACTTCCTCTCTGTTGTGCGTTTCATCGCTGTTTCTGATGAGACCTACCACTGTTGTGTCATCCGCAAACTTAATGATGTGGTTGGAGCTGAACTTGGCAGTGCAGACGTGGGTCAGCAGCGCGAAGAGCAGCCGGCTGAGCACACAGCCTTGTGGGGCACTTGTGCTCAGTGTGGTAGTGCTCGAGCTGTTGTGGCCGACACGAACTGACTGGGGTCTTCCAGTTAGAAAATTGATGAACAGTATTCTATTCCCATTTGGGGTTGGGCTGGTGATAGGAGCCGTTAGAGTGGTATGTTGGGGTTCTTGGCGTCGGGTGAGCTGGGAAGACGCGGCACGTTTAAGCGGAGTTGGATGACGAGGCTTGGGAGGTTCCTTTACTTCAATTTCTTAATCAAAACCCATTTAAGAAAAGCACTAGATTAATCAGCTCGCTCAGGGGAAAAATCACCCACCGGAAGATCACAGCAGCCAGCTCAGGAGAAAACCCTCCACATATTGCTCCAATCTCAGACTGCCCTGCCCTCAGCGCGTCCTCAGCTGCATTCATCCTTTGTTGTGGTCCGGTCTTCACTGTCACAAATCACGCCAGAGACAAAGGATGAAGTGCAATAGAGATGAAGTGAGGAGACGAGTAGAAACACGTTGAATAGTTCTTGAGTTCTTATTTGAGGTGACTGTAGTAGTGTCTTTTGCAGGTTGATCAGGATTTGTGCAGGAGTCAAGGAGAACAGGATCAGAAGAGCACTGGAGCATCTGAGAGAAAGTACAGGACAGGTTTAGTAGCTTGAGAGAACCAGGTAAGTTCGAGTAAGTGAACTGTAGACCGGACGATGAGAGGCTGAGTGCGGAGTGTTTATGAAGAGGCCTTGATTACAGAGTGCAGGGTGATGGTGATCGTGACTGTGAACAGGTGTGTGCCGGGAGGATCGTGGGACATGGAGTCCAGAGCTGGTGACTGGTGACAGACTCCCTGACAACTGTGATGTTTTTATAGCAAACTAGACGGTTAAATTTGGCCATCAAACTATAGCAAAAAAAGTAGAGGATTAATTAAATTAAAACTAGTGCTATGTTTTTTCTCTTTGTTTTTTGTTTTAGTATAAATTTTTTCTGTGTTGTTGCATGTGGAGTAAGGGTAATACAGTGCAGGCTGTAAATTAAAGGGGTGCTTGTTCCTCTCTTGTTCCCCCCAGCAAATTACTCTAAAATGATTGTTGTTTATACAGTCGGTCATACATATATTATATACCAGGTAATACAATAAACATGGTGGGTGTTGTGTTCTTGTATTATTGATTGACTAGAAGAGGGCTCTATCTGGAATCTGACTCTTCATGCTTACTGTAATGGTATGGGTGTTTGTACCTTTAAGACTCTGTTTCGGAGTTTACTCTGACCCTGCAACTTCCTTTACCATTAATACATAGGTTGATGGATGGCCTGCATCATGTGTTTCTTTCTTTCATAACCAACAATAAGTTACATTACCTGGACTTGGAACACTACAGTGGGCTGTTTAATTTAATTCAAATATTGTTTGAAATTTACTATAGGCCTGCTGCTGGGTTGAATGAACTCAAAATGGGTTTTAAATTAAAATCACACACAATATGACAACAGTAACAATACAGGCAACAGATAATAAAAGATGAACATTTATTACACCAGTTCAGGAAAAAAGCAAAGCAGCTCCATACTTATATACATACTTATCCAGTTCAGAAAAAGCAAAACAGCTAAATACTAAATACAGCTCATACAGTTTAAAAAGATTTATTTTTGGATGGTTAATTTTTATTAATTTTTTTAAGAAATAATGTGTTATTTTGTTCAGTTTGTTCCCAAAACTGAAAATTCTGTCATTAATTACTCACCCTCATGTTGTTCCAAACGCATAAGACCTTTCATCTTCAGAACACAAATTAAGGTATTTCTCCAAATGCAAAATGAGAAAGGGAACTATTTAATATTGAGTACATTATTTGAGTTTTTTTATTAAATGAGTTATGTGTGCTGCTGTTCATATGATTCTATAATTACAGCAGGATTCTCACTGTAGACCTTCATTACTGTGTGACTAAACACTGTAGGATCTCTAAATCATTCCACATCTCTCTTCTTCTCACAGGTGAGAAACATGTTGTACTTTACTGAAGAGCTTTAAAGCCAACATTTTCACATGGAAATATGGATTAGTTTGTTATTGTATCAGAAATGTTTTAATAGCTGTCAGTTTTGTGCTGAATGTTTGTAATATTCTAATCATAGTTTGTTTCTACATTTCTTGTTGATTTAAATTAGGCAGAAACGCATGAAGACAGAACAATAAAACACTGAACCTTGTCAGATGGAGCAGCTGCAGTGAAATAAGAGTGAACAGATAAATATCAGTCAAGATACAAACAGTGGATGATATGGCACTCAATGTCACATGCTTTACCAGCTTTACTTGTATTAGGAACATTTATTCACATTTTAATTACAAATCTGCTGCTTGAAACACAGCTGCTTGATCAGGACTTCTGTGTGAGAACAGAGTAAAAATGTAGAAAGTGAAACCTGCCTTCTGAAGTGAGGCGAGGTTAGACATAACCAACAGCACTGTGGGGAAAAACAGGGCCAGTAAAAACATAAATTGATGACTTTTGCCAGAATAAAGAAATTAGTGTAAATATTTGTTTTTACTGAACAAAATATAATGTTATCATGTATATTGAATAATGTCTCTTCATATGTATAAGCATAAATAATCCTTCACAAATCGATCTCATTTTAATGCTGTTTCTTTTACTGTATGTCCTTTCATTTGCTTTGGTACAAAATATCTAAATTTATCCAGTAACAATGTCTGACAAAAATATGAAGGGAACAGTGCAAAATGCATTTCTAAATCTGCACAACATGCATTTATTTCAATATTAACAACTTAAAAGGAAAACCTAAGTCACTTTCTTCTAAACTGAGATTAACAATCACAATCAATGAACACAAACCTCTCTGGTTCAATTAAATCAGATCTCATATCACATTTATCTTCATTCTCATGTATTTTCTGTACTTTACTAAATGTAATGTTGAACACTCTCTTCTGTGCTTCAAGTTGCATTGGTAAAAGATCATCAGCAATATCAGTCAGAAACACAAACAGGCTAAAGTAAAGTGCCAGTTGGAAAAAATGAAAAAGTGCCAGAAAACATTTATTTCTTAATTTGTACTGTTCCTTTAAATCCATAAAAATGTAAATAAGCTCAAATGAAAATTAAATAAAATAGGCTGAGCTGAGTGAACTTAAAGATGGAAGCACAAAATGTCCTAGTTAAAAAATAAAAAAAAATCACATTACATTTATGTTAGCTTGCATACATTGTCTGACTGAGAACTTCAGTGGGAGAAATTGGCTTTGACCTTTCCAGCTAACACTTTAAATCTTGGGAGGAATGGTGTCAGTGCAATCCTCAAACTGGAATGTAAATGTTCATTGGTCATTCTCGATCTGTATTTACTTTTGATAATGTTAAGTGTTGAGAATGCTGACTCGCAGCTATACGTTGAGCCAAACATGCTGAAGGTGTGTAGTGCCACTTTTCTAAGTCCAGGGAAAACAGTCTCAGGCACAGTCTTTATCCAGAAGGTGGCAGGGTCACAACCTTCACACTGCTCTTTTTTAATGCCACATTTGCTTGAAGATCAACAAGCTCCATTTGTAGCAATCCCACATCTGCCCACTTGTATAACTGTTTAGCCTCCTGTGAAAATGTGGTTACATTTTTTACAGGAAATGGATTCTCAATCAAAAAGGAGAAGCTGGTCTCTAAGGCTTAAGTTCACAAAACGATTTCTGAAGTTTCCAATCAGTTTCTGTATGAACTCCACATAAGAGGAAGCAACTCTCTCACTGATTTGTTTCAGTGAAGGAAAATGTGTGCAGTCCTCTTTGAGATCCTCTTTGAAAATGTCAAGCTTTCTCTGGAAAGACTGGATAGCTGCTACCAAATCACACACAGAGTTGTTCTTGCCTTGTAGTTTTAAGTTGAGATCATTTAGATTTGAAGTTATGTCAACAAGGAAGGCCATAATATTAATTTTCCTTTTCATCTTCTAAATACTGAGAAAACCACCTGGCCTTGTTATTCTTTAGTTTTGCCAAGAACATTTTTATTTCATTTCTAACTGCCCAGAAGTGTGCTAGCACCCTTCCTTTGCTCAACCATCTAACATTGCAGTGAAGTAGTAGGTCATTTGCATTCGCATCAACTTCTGCTAGGAATTCTAGAAGGCGGCGATGCTGAAGTGATGAGGATGCCCTGAGAAAGTTGATAAGTTTCATCACTCTATCCATAACTTCTGCAAACTCTTCTCATAGAGTGGAGCACAGAACAGATTGGTGGATAATACAGTGATATGAGCAGAGGTCTGGATTAATCCTCTTTCATCCGATTCACGGCACCTTTTTCTTTTGCTATCATGGAGGGTGCTCCATCAGTGGTGATTGACACAACATGTTTCAGGCTGATCCCTCTTTGCATTAACATCTCTTTTATTGCCAAGTAAATGTCTTCTCCTCTGGTGTGTGTTGTAAGTGCTGTGATACCTAAGATGTCCTCAATGAAATCTTTCTTCTCTGCATGGTAAAATCTGATGTACACCACAAGCTGAGCATTGTCATTAATATCAGTCGATTCATCAACTGCCAAAGCTACGCAAGGTGCAGTATGAATAGCAGCATCAAGTTGTGACTGCACATCCTGTGCTAACATTTCAGCTCTTCTTGTGGCTGGTGCAGCAGAAAGGGGGGTTTGTTTTAATTTTTTTCTCTCAGTTTCATGTCTTTCTTTTCCATCTAAAATGTTTCACATGCAGCATCCATGCACTCCTTTACTATTTCCCCATCTGTTAAGGGCTTGTCATGCTTTCCTAAAATCCACTGTATTTTCAATGAACACTCATATGCTCATTGTTGGGCGGTGAGTGAGTGAGAGAGGACCCGTGTGGATCGCTCATACTGGGCTTTTAGTTCATTTATTTTTCGCACCCTTACCTCGGACTGCTGAGGGTAAGTTTCTTCAAAAAGTGTCTATGTTTAGTTTCATAATGGCTTTTAATGTTCCCACTTTTGACAAACCGCCACAGACTCCGAGCAAATGAGGTACAAAGGGCCTCGTACATACATTTCAATGAAGGAAGTATAAATGCGTATTTTTCCAACCATTCATCTCGTTTGACATGTATTTATTTAATTGTCTCAAAAGGCTTTGCGGTCCCGATGGACGCATCTCGTGGCCCCGATTCGGACTGGGGTCTGCCAGTTGGCGACCCCTGAACTACAGGACGGATTATAGATTGCTAACATAAAAACCCAGTAAATCCAACACAAGAATAATCTGATATATGTTTGTGATTTCTAGTCTCTTGTGAAGACCTGAACATTATCCTTCATCATCACATCAGCTCCTGAACTCATCTGATCACAAACAGATCTGTGTCTCAGTGCTTCACTTTACTGACAACACTCTGCGTGAACACTCAATCTCTGCTTCTGCCTTGTTTTACACCAATATTCTTAATATATATTCTGAATTATTAACTGAATATGATTAATCTAGCCACAATTTCCTTTGGGTTTAATGACAAATACTTGGATTTCTGCTTTGAAATGAGATGGATAGAGACAAATGCTCTACAAATACAAAGACATCAAGAATGTTTGTATCACACTGTTAGCATAAAATGCTAAATGAGTCTAAAACTGACAACAAAAAAATGAGAACAACTGTAAAATCTTGCACCAGATCAGTGTGTGATTTATTTTATTTTGTATTGAATTGAATTTTTTCTTATTGTGTTTTTTTTTGTGCAATATTTGTGTTATACTTCCAGCATTTCAGTCATTGCAAACAATAAATTTGCTCTGTCACACTTTCTCTGCTTATTTGTGTATTCTCTCCTCTTATGAAATATGAGAGCGCCAGAATAATTATAGCTTGTACAGTCCTTTATGGCTTGTACATTAGCAAAAAATAACATAGCAGAGACATGGCTGTTTGGGGTTGTTTTAGAGAGTAGTATTTTATTTTCATTTTCAGTTCATTCCTAGATTACAAAGTACCTGTTTGTCACCATGGTTACTGATTAAAGCTGTTAGTTCAGTTAGTTGTCATATCTACACTCCTGATTTTCTGCTGTTTATGTCTGGGTCTTGCCTTTATTTTGCCCAGGACGGTTTGACGTTGTTCCATTTATCTGATGATATCTTCATCTTGTTTTGTGATTATTTTTTTTTTTTGGTTTTAGAAGTATTTTAACTAATAATTAACAGTTGACGTTGTTTCATGTATCTGATGATATCTTCATCTTGTTTTGTGTTTATTTTTTTTTTAGATGAGTTTAAGTTTGTAATTTATTGTTGTATATTAGTTAGTATTTTTAGTTGTTTCAGTAATTTGTCTATTAGTTATGTTTGTTTTTTTTTGAGGTAATGAATGTCTTATTTATCTTTTGTTATTTTTGAATATGAATATCAGCCAGCCTTCTGTGTGATTTAACAGCTGGGGTGTAGAAATGAACTGCTGGGAGCATCAGAAAAACAGATAGGAAGAAAACAACAGGGACAGAGAGAAAAATGGAGGCCAGAAATGAAACACAAACCAGTGGATCACAAGAGAAAAACAGACGGACACTTGTCAGATATACCAGTATAGAGATAATAAAACCAAGCTGTAAGTGTTTGTTCATTATATAAATTCTAGTCTTCACACACCTGTCTTAAAATTTCACATTCAGACAGATTCATCAGATTTTCTGTAAGATGAAAGTTTACAGATGTGTGTAAATGACAGAATGTATTATAGATGAGGATAATCTGATTATGTTTGTGATCTCCAGTCTCACATGATCCAGACGGACCTGTAAACTTTCCTTCAGATGAAACTTCAGCACGTTCTGAAGAACACACAACATCCCTGAGACAGCAGCAGCGGCTGAAGACAACACCATCATGATCCCAGACTCCATCCATCCACACTACAGTCTGCTCAGACCCTCAGAGACCTGCAGACACTTTCAGCAGCATTGGGGCTCAAGTTGGAAACAGAGACACTTCTCTTGTTATAAAACTAATAAAAAATATTAAGGAAAAAAAAGGCACTTCTCATATTTATTTATTTTTAATAAAAAATATTAAGGAAAAAAAAGGCACTTCTCATATTTATTTATTTTTTTCAATTTATTGTAATTCCCTCACACTCACCCAGTTGTTTCACATTGTTTCATTTTTAAACAGATGTCTACAAATAATCAGTTCACATAGAGACCATTGCTCTTCTTTAGCATTCGCTAATTTTATCACAAGAACAGGTAAGAGAATAAAACCAAGCTGTAAGTGTTTGTTCATCATATAAATTCTAGTCTTCACACACCTGTCTTAAAGTTTCATTTCAAGAAATGTGCAGAATTTTGTCTGAGAAATAATAAAAGGACACCTTTTCATTTACAATTTAACATAAACCTCATTTTGTAAAAAATAAAAATAAAAATAAAAAAATAAAATCATGTGAAAATGTTATTGTGAAATCAGTATCATGAATTGCACTGATTTGAGTGAATGGTTACATGCCTACTGTTGACTGTTTTCTGTTACTGCTTTAGTCACATGGATGATATAACATTATATATGAAGCTACCACCTGTCTGACAAGTGTCAGTCTGTTTTTCTCTTGTGTTTCACTGCTTTGTGTCTTATTTCTGGCCTCCATTTTTCTCTCTGTCCTGTTGTTTCTTCCTATCTGGTTTCTGATGCTCCAGCAGTTTTTCTCTCTGTTTTATATCATTTCTACATCCCAGCTGTTAAATCACACAGAAGACATGAAAGGGTTTAGATGAAACCATTGGTTTTAGTTCAACTTTATATAATGTTTGTTCATTATATAAATTCTAGTCTTCACACACCTGTCTTACTAAGGAAACTAAGCCACAATGTGCATGTTTTCTGTGCTAACTTTTCAACACTACTACAATACTATGTTTCTACTACACTACTATGTTTCAACTATATATTTACAATAAATGACTGCACAAAGGTGAGGGACATATTTTCACTAATAATTTGTTTATTTTGCTCGAGACAATAAATAGTTTTAATTCTTTTGGTGTTATTGTAATTTATATGCCATGATATACTGCCTTAGCTAAACTTTAGCTAACTTATGACATGGTAGCTCTCATGAGTCATGGATGTTAGAAAGACAAATGAACTAGATTCGCCTTTTGTCTTTTGGATGATCAACTGTAAATTCGAGGCACAGGTAGCTTGGTCCTTTGTTCATCACCACTCACCTCCACACCAAGAAAAATACAGCTGGAAAGAGAGAGAGGGCTTCACTTCTGTGACTCTCTGCCTGTCTGTGATGTGATTTGATGTGATGATGTGACTGATGTGATGTGATGTGATGATGTGATGTGATGTGATGATGTGATGAAATGTGATTGATGTGATGTAATGATGTGATGAGATGTGTCTGATGTGATGAGATGTGACTGATGTGATGTGATGATGTGACTGATGTGACAGGCTCTCTGCCTGTCTCTGCCTGTCTGTGATGTGATGTGATGTGATGTGATGTGATGTGATGTGATGTGATGTGATGATGTGATGTGATGATGTGATGAAATGTGATTGATGTGACAGGCTCTCTGCCTGTCTCTGACTGTCTGTGATGTGATGTGATGTGATTTGATGTGATGTGATGTGATGTAATGTGATGTGATGATGTGATTTGATGTGATGTGATGTGATTGATGTGACAGGCTCTCTGCCTGTCTCTACCTGTCTGTGATTGATGTGATGTGATGACCCCTCGTGGCTGGCTATTATGGCTACAGGTCATCATAAGTCCCGCACTTTTTCATAAAAGTGACACTATCCTACTCTTCAAATACAGTTACTTCAAACGTGTTTATTATTTTAGGTAGCTATTATCACGATAATCCATGTCCAAGAGTCAATTTCCTCGGATGAGATGGTTTTTATTTGTTATTTATAACAGCTATAAACACACACTGACCTCCTCGAGCTTTTATTTTGGAACTTCCGGTTATCAGCATTTTGAATTTGCATATTAGTTAAATATTTAGTTTTCACCCAAAACATTTAGATTCAACATTTAGATTTAGATTTTAACATTTAGATTTAGATTTAGATTTAACGTTTAGATTTAGATTTAACATTTAGATTTAGATTTAACGTTTAGATTTAACATTTAGATTTAACATTTAGATTTAACGTTTAGATTTAGCATTTAGATTTTCTCAGGCTAGATTAGTCAGTGTGCATACGCAGTCCTGAGCGCACGTCTCATCGCTGACTGTTTCTATAGCAACCAGGACGCTTCTAACAGCAGCTGCAGTGAAGTGCTGACTTTACCGATTAGCGATTGGCTCTTTTCATTCAGAAGGCGGGGCTTCCTGCGATTGACAGGTCATATTGAGAGTTGCATTTTTCCCCATTCAAAACTACACGAGTGACACATCTTGGGTATTCTATAGTCTTTGTTTAAATCTAGCAGTTCTGTTGTGTCTGTGTCATGAATTCAGTGATGCAGGTAGTGATGATTCTCTCCACCCAATCCGTGATCAGCAGGGTTTACACGTCATGCTTTGGTAATGGTACGGTTCACTTGGAACCTCAACCGATGTGGTACTAAAAAAAAGTATCAGGTACCAGGTACTGTACCCAGTGGAAAAAAAGTGAACCATACCGAGCCGTACCATGCAGCGGAAAAGCACCATTAGAGTCTGG